>NC_133139.1:18506680-18809680 GCF_048418815.1 Hemitrygon akajei | reverse complement strand
TAAAAGTTCAAAGTAAATTTATTATCAAAGTACATATATGTCACCATATACAACCTTGTGATTCATTTTTTGTGGGCAATTACAAGAAGCACTATCGGATCAACAGAAGGCCACACAGCAAACAGGACAGACAAACAAACCAATATGCAAAAAAAAGCAAATACAGACAGAAAGAGAGAAAATAATAATAACAATAGTAATAATAATAATAATAAAATATTGAGAACATGAGATGAAGAGTCTTTGAAAGTGAGTCTATAGTTCAGTGGGAACGGTTCAGTGATGGGGTGAGTGAAAGTAAGTGAAATTATCCACTCTGGTTCAAGGCTTTGGCAAACCTCTATAGATGCACAGTGAAGAGTATCCTGACCGGTTGCATCACAACCTGGTCTGGAAGCACCAATGTCCAAGAATGGGAAAAGCCAACAAGCCAAACAACAACAGTCCATCACAGGAAAAGCTCTACCCACCACTGAGCACATCTACAAGGAACCCTGTCACAATAAATGAGCATGAAAGACCTCCACTATCCAGGCCATGCTCTCTGTTTGCTGCTGCCATCAAGAAGGAAGCACAGGAGCCTTAGACCTCACACAACCAGGTTCAGGAAAAGTTATTACCTGTAACTATCAGGCTCCTGAACCAGTGTGAATACTTTCACTCAACTCAACATTGAACTGATCACTGAACACAACCAATGCACTCAGTTTCATTGACTACAATTCATGAGTAATACTCAGTATTACTTATCACTTACTGCCTGTATTGCCACTGGCATTTAGGACAGCAATGAAGATCCTCCATCTCTGATGGTGTTCAGGGCTTGCTTCATCAAGTCTGTATCTTCCTCTCGGTTTTCAGTACTGTCAGTCATGCAAGTCCTGGGAGAAGACTCAGGAACACTATTACACTCAGATATAAAAGGATTCTTCCTTGCCGTTTCCATAACAATTTTGTCTTACCAGTCAGGGTTGTTAGCCCTGAGCTGAATCCCCGAACCTGGAGGATTGGTGGACCACTCTTAGTCTGGCCTCTACCCTTTGACCTGTTTGGCATGGTTGACCCTACCAAGACCCAAAGCATAATGCCCTGACTCCAGTCAATAAGCCTCCAAAGCACAAGGTTGTGGTCCTCTTGGAGGGTGGTTTCAGTTCTATTTATTTATTTTTCCTTCCTCTCGAGCCCTTTATCTTTTCTACCCACCTGGTTTCATCTATCACCTTCTAGCTGTTCACCTTACCCTCCCCTCACCTTATTATTCTGGTGTCTTCCTCCTTCCTTTCCGGTCCTAATGAAGGGTCTCGGCCCAAAAAGTTGACTATTTATTCATTTCCATATTTGCTGCCGTGCTTGATGAGTTCCTCTATTTTGAGTGTGCAGAATTTCTGGTGTTTATGATTTACTTTTTTTGTATTTCAACAGATGAGGCGATTACAAATAAGATGACGAGTACGCTGCATGGTCCCAGGATTACTTATTTACTTATTATTGTTGTTTTCTTTGTATTTCTACAGATGTGGTGATTGGAAATATGATGATGAGACATTGTGGGGAGTGGAGGGAGATGCAAAGCATCTGAGTGAAGCAGAAGGAATGGATGTAGCACACTCGGTTTGTCAGATTCATTTTGAGGTCTTCATATACCAAAGCTGCTGCTACATTGGACAAAGCACAAA
Organism: Hemitrygon akajei; assembly: GCF_048418815.1. Classification (NCBI taxonomy): domain Eukaryota; kingdom Metazoa; phylum Chordata; class Chondrichthyes; order Myliobatiformes; family Dasyatidae; genus Hemitrygon; species Hemitrygon akajei. The sequence continues at coordinate 18,808,004 of NC_133139.1, read as the reverse complement.
AAGCAGAGTGAGGGAAACCCGTGTAAAATGGGGTCTGGCATTAAACAGCTTCAAGAGAAAATAAAAGATAGGAGATGGGACGATGTACAGAGTGGTGGGTGACTTAAAATATCTGCACTAAGTTGCACATTTTGTCATGATGTAAATGTGCCACAGACAAGTGTGCAGAATGCCTGAAATCGTCTTCCTCTGACAGCTGCTCAGCAAGGCAGAATTCAAATCTCTCTCTAGCTGGAGGGGTGCTGGGATGTAAAAAGGCATCTTTGCGTCTTGCCACCTCCTTGTGCTCCATCTGCTAGAAGAACTGATTTTCACTGAGATCGGGTTCACGAGTTGATGTTAGCCTTTGAGTACCTCTGGCCTTTCTTAATGTGAAAATATATTCAGCGTGATTTAGCAAACCTGGTATTAGTTCACTGTCAGGATATAGGCATTGAATGTAAATGAAGCACTTTTATAGCTCATTCTTAACTGCTCTGGGGAGGGTGGTAAGGCATTATTTTTACCACTGTCTGGCTTGCTAGATTAACATTATGGGACCATAATGGGCAAATCAAATATGAAGTTTGCATTAGACACATATAAGGCCTGAAATTATCAATTTTGAAAAAGAAAAAAAACTGATAAAGGATATCCACAAAGCTCAATCCTGGATATTATTACTGTTATTTTTCCACTGATAAAACTCTACGACTGCAACAAATGTCAACAGTGCCCAATTTACATTCTCCATTCATTTTGCCTTCAAAATGTTGCATATGGTTTCAAATGGCTGCACGGGAACTCTGACCAGTCCCATTCATTTTCAGGGCATGCTGGCCAGTACTGTGACAGGGGCGTGAAAGGCTGGGATTGGATTCGCTCCAAAGACAAAGGGCACTTTCAGAAGTAGGCTCAGTACAAATACTTAAACCTGACAAGTGGAAGGCATTTGCAAGTGAAGTAAAGAGATTTCAGAATCAGGTTTAATATCACGGGCATTAGCTGAGAAATTTCTTAATTTAGCGGCAGCAATACAATGCAAACATGATAATATTGAAAAAATAATTAAGTAATCAATTACATATGCATATGAAATAGTTAAATTAAAAATATTGCAAAAATAGAATTAATAGATAAAAGTGAGGTGGTTTTCACAGGTTCAATGTCCATTTAGGAATTGAATGGCAAAGGGGAAGAAGCAGTTCTTAATTGCTGAGTGTGTGGCTTCAGGCTTTGGTACTTCCTGATAGCAACAGTGAGAACAGGACATGTCCTGGGTGATGGGGGTCCTTAATAATGGATGCTGCCTTACTACAGAAGCTAGTACCCAAGATGGAGCTGACTTATTTTACAACATTCTGTATCTTCTTTTGATTGTGTGCAGTATCCCCCACCCCCACCCCATACCAGATAGTGATGCAGCCAGTCAGAATGCTCTCCATGGTACATCTATAGAAGTTTCTGAGTGCTTTAGGTGACAAACCAAATCTCCTCAAACTCCTAATGAAGTATAGTCACTGTCTTGCCTTCTTTATAGCTGCATCGATATGTTGGGACCAGGTTAGATCCTCAGAGATCTTGACACCCAGGGACTTGCTTGCTCTCTCCACTTCTGATAATTGGCTCGTGTTCCCTGGTCCTACCCTTCCTGAAGTCCACAATCAGCTCTTTGGTCTTACAGGCATTGAGTGCAAGGTTGTTGCTGTGACATCACTCAACTAGCTGGTATATTTCGCTTCTGTACATTCTCTCATCTACATCTCTGCCATTGAGATTGTGCCTGCCGTGGATCTATTGTGATGATAGGCAAACTACAGTGGATCCAGGTCATTGCTGAGGCAGGAGTTGATTCTAGTTATGACCAACTGCTCAAAGCATTTCATCACCATAAATGTGAGTGCTACTGGATGATAGATATTAAGACAGGTCACACTACTTTTCTTGAGCACTAGCATAATTGTTGCCCTTTTGAAGCAGGTGGGAACTTCTGCCCATAGCAGTGAGAGGCTGAAAATGTCCTTGAATACTCCTGCCAGTTGGTTGGCACAAATTTTCGGAGCCTCACCAGGTACTCCATCGGGGCCTGTTGCCTTGTGAGGATTCACCCTCCTGAAAGACAGCTTGACTTTGGCCTCCAAGACAGAGGTTACAAGGTCACCGGGTGCAATAGGGATCTTCACAGCTGTAGTTATATTCTCCCTTTCAAAGCAAGCATATAGGGCATTGAGCTCACCTGGTAGTGAAGCATTGCAGCCATTTATGCCATTGGGTTTCGCTTTGTTAGAGGTATTGGCCAGAGTTGACGTGCATCCAATGTCGCCTCCAACCTTGCTCAGAATTGTTTCTTTGCTCTTGAAATAGCCCTCTGCAAGTCATACCTTGTTTTCTTGTGTGGACCTGGGTCATCAGACAAATGGCACATATCTAGCCCACAGCAGATGATGGACATTCCTGGTTCATCCATGGCTTTTGGTTTGGGAACGTACAGCAAGCTTTCATAGGCTCACAATCATCGACACAGGTTTTAATGAGCTCAGTATCAACTGCGACATTGGCATCCAGATTTGAAGATGCAACTTTGAGTTCAGTCCAGTCCACCAGACCAAACTTGAATCACTGAAGGACGTTCATCCACTATGTTAGGGCTTGAATGCTGTCACCGCTTACAAAGTGAAACCAGGTGACGCAGGTGACAACAAGGCTTCACTCCCAGATGAGCTCAATACCTTTTTTGTTAACTTTGATGATTAACACATGGAGACACTTTCACAAACTCCCACAGCTCCTGATGACCCTGTGATTTCAGTCTTTGAGGACGGTGTGAGAGCATCTTTCAGGAGGGTGAATCCATGTAAAGCATTCGGCCCAGAATGGGTACCTGGCCAAAGGCTAAAGAACTGTGCTGCTCAACTGGCTGGATGGGTCACCGATATCTTTAACCTCTCACTTCGACAGTCTGAGATACTCGCCTGCTTCAATTATACTGGTGCCTGTGAAGAGTGCTGTAACCTGCCTCAATGACTCTAGTCCAGCAACATTAACATCCAAAAAGGTGAAGTGCTTGGTAATGAGAGATTGGTGATGAAACAGATGAGCTCCTGCCCGAGAAGTGACTTAGACCTGCTCCAATTTGCCTACTGTCACAACAAGTCAACTGCAGTTGTTGTTTCAATAGCACTGCACGCAACTGTGGAACATCTGGTCTGTGAAGATGCATACTTCAGGAAGCTCTTCATTGACAAAGTTGATTCTATTGTGTTTCTTGTACTTTCTGCACATGACTACAAGAAAGGGAATCTCAGGGTTGTATATGGTGACATAAATGCACTTTGATAATAAACTTACAGTGAAATCTGCACTTTAAACTTTAAAGTGTGAATGATGGAGCCTGATGAGCAGCCTAACATCTACTGGCATTGCCTATGTTCTCACAGGCATGGCCCTCACTTTTGGGGAAATGCAGAGAGCCACCGATCTGAGTTCAGATGACTAAGTGCAAGTGAGGTTTGGTTCAGCAAATAAATGGCTATCAGGGAGTCTCAGCTCCAGTGACAATATTGCACATGAAGCTCATGTTGCTGAGTCATTTTACAGCTCACAACATAGCGACCAGGAACGAAACCCAAAGGAAAAAATAAAACAGTCATTGTCAACTCCAGGCACAAAATAAGCAGGTTACAAGATGATGCATTATAATAGTAGTGCAATCACTCAGGATATTCACCCGAGGGGTTATTGCCCTAATGGAGAATACCTGTGTGTGACTTTGTTTAACGTGGGGAGGCTGATGCCTGGGCAGCCACCACAAGGTCCTTGACAGATCGGGCTCAAGGTCCAGTGGCATGAAATGCAAGACAGCTGGGGACTCTTCACTACTGCAGCCTTCCTCTGCATTCACTGTCAATGTGCTGTGTCATCATCTTCCACCAGCTCCACCACTGAGGTTTTGGCTGGATCGCTCTTTGTCTGGAACTCCCTCTAGACCTTACCACTCCAGATGATGCTACTGGGGGATTAAGATCCAGATTGCTTTGCTCTCTGGATTTCAGAAACTCACGTGCCCCTCCACCACGACAAGGTGACGATCCTTGCGGTATGATAGACGAAACAAACAGAGTTATACTAACCAGTGAAGAGCTGAAATTGCTGCTCTGTCCCGCTGCGCAGAAAAACTCTTTGAAGAAGCTGTGCTCTTAATCTCATGCATCAGCTCTGTTGTGTTAAAAAAATTGAAAAGCAATGGTGTATTCTCTTGCCGTTTATTCTGGTAGGACAGTCAACATCATGACAGGTCTGCTTGCATAAGCACATCTCCCTGTCAGGAGAGAGTTATATATATTCTCAACATGGACTAAAACAGGAGGTATCATTGTGATCGTTTTGGTTTGTGCTCCTCAAAGTTCTAAACTCAAAGGAAAATCTTAAGCCTTATCTAATATAGATAGCTACGGATATTCCCAATAAAAGGAGGTTGTACTGTAACCACCTACTTTTCAAAGGCTAGATCACTTTCCTGTTTATCCTCCTTAGTGTTTTTTAGTGGCCAATGCTCACTATTTGAGAACTGGGTCCCCCCACTCCCTACTAAAGAGGAAATACTTCCAGCTAATGTAGTTTAATCATAGTCCATTTATTTTTAGTGAAACACATTTAAATGTAGACAAAATTCTTAAAACACATTTTGAACTCACACAGGATTTCTATCTTGTAAATGATTTCCAAATTACAAGTGATTTCTAAAACACAAAGGATTTCCAAAACACAGGCATAATTTCCATATGCTAAAAGACATACCAACAAGTTGCAGATGAACGAGTTATCCGTAGCACAAGTCGAAGGCAGAGGAATGGATTATTCCCATCTTGTTTTTCCTGTAATTCTTCTTGTTGCTCCTTGACCATTCCTAACAAGCCTGACTCCTCTCCTATATTTATTCTATTTTTCTACTTGATGACTTCACACGCATGTGATTTTTTTTTTAATAGATACTTTTTTCTTTCTAATTCACACAGATGGTCTAAGAGCTTCTGGGTTCAGAGATCCCAAATTAACAAAAACTAATGCTGTGAGGGTTCACTCTCTGATTACTCAAATCTCCCAACTATTAATAGATGAGCTACTTGATGTGCTATGTGATAGTATCAGTCTGGTCTGCAAGCTTCCTTGAACTAAACAACTTAGCCTAAGTCTGGTTTGATGCAGGCTCAGTTAACATAACCCCATTTTCTTCCACTGCATTTCTTGGGCAGTCAGCCCTGTACTGTGGGGCAGCATCCCATGCTTCAAAGATTGTGCTGTTTGTTTGCAAAGCTGTCACTTTAACTTCAGTTTGATTATTGCTTGCAATTTACATTAAGAACTGAACACTGGTACTTGTTATGGCAGAAATTTGAACAAGGAGTAATAGTTGGGAGCTTAACCTACTCACAAACAACTCTTTGACCCCTGGAAGAGTCAGCTGTTGTGTTAGAAAGCTGAGCTTGGCAAAAAACTGTATTCCCCCCCCCCCCCCCACACACACACAACTCGGCCCTGGATAGTGAACATCCATCACATTGCACACTGTTAATAATGCTATTAAGAATTATAGTGGGATCTTGATCAGCTGGGTAAGTGGGCTATGAAGTGTCAAATAAAATTTAGTTCATATAGGTGTGAGGTGTTTGGGAAGTCAAGCCAGTGTGGGATCCTCACAGGAAACACTGGTGGAACAGAGGCACTTAGGAGCACAAATACATACTGTAGTTCCTTGGAAGTGGTGTCACAGTTAGACAGGGTGCTGAGGAGGGTTTTTTTTTTCATTCAGGCAATTGATTATGGAGGCGAGGATGTTATGTTGCAGTTACACTGGATGTTGTTGAGGGTGCATTCAGTTTTGTCATCCTGCTTTTAGAAAGATGCTGTTTAGCTGGTAAGAGTGCAGAAAAGATTTACATGGATAACTGAGTTATCGGGAGCATTTGGACAGGTAGGACTTCATTTTTTTGTAGATTAGGAGACTGAGGAGTGACCTTACATAAGAACATAAAATCATGAGGGGCATAGATGGAGTAAATATGTTCAGTCTTTACCCAAGGTTTGGGAAATCAAGAACTAGGTCATGTTTAAGGTGAGCGGGGAATGATTTAATAGGAGCCTGAGGGGTAATTTTATCACATGGAGGCAGTACATACAGTATGTGGAACAAGCTGCCAGAGGAAGTAGTTGAAGCAGGTACAATAACCATTGGTCAGCTACATGGTTAGGAAAGATTGAGGAGGTACAATAACAATATTTAAAAGAGATTTGGACAGCTACCTGGAGGGATGTGAGTCAAATGCAGACAAGTGGGGCTAGCTTAGATGGCCACCATGGTTGGTATGGACGTTGGGCTGAAAGACCTATTTTGTGCTATATGATTCTATCACTAATTGAAATAGTTTTTTTGCTTATTATTCTTATGAAAATTCCAAAAATACTTCTGAATCACTCACTATTAACACTCACATGATGGTCTTTTGGGTTTACAGTAGGGATTCCCAAACTTTTTTATGCCATGGATCAAGGAATCTTTATTCTGCACCCCACTCCTCATTCTACCACTACATTGAGCAACATGGTAGAATTAGTGTGTGAAGTTAGTGTGAAGCTTTACAGTGCCAGCAATCAGAAGAAGATCGAGATTCAATTTCCATTGCTATCTGTAAGGAGTTTGTAGATTCTTCCTGAAACTGCATAGGTTTCCTCACACATTTCAAAAATTTCAGAGTTTGTAAGTAGTAGGCATGCTATGTTGGTGCTGGAAGCAAGTCGACGCCTGCAGCAGTCCCTAGCGCATCTTTGGACCGTGTTGGTCATTGCCACAAATGGTGCATTTCACTATATATTTAGCAAATAAAGCTAATCTTATCTTAAATCTTAATCCTCATGTCTTGGAATTTATCCCAGAGTACATTAAGCAAACATAATATTTCATGTGTAGCTTATGATTTGATTAAGTGAACTGCTACATCTTGTTTATAGGATCTATGGTACATTAATGCTTTCACCCAACATCACAAAGATTGATAAATTATTTGATTTTACTGCTTTTGTGGAAGCTCCTGTACACAAACGGTCCACTGAGCGTACTATCCTATAGCACTTCAAAAGTGTGTGGATTTTCTGAAACTATCTATATAAATGCAAGTTTTAATAGAAAATACTGTACTATTCCTCAGCCTACTACCCAAACTATTGCCATTTTTATTTACACATGTTGAATATCCAACAATTACTTCAAAAAGGATACTGTATATTTTAATGAATCATCTGTTATTATTGGCAGCTTAGATAGTTTTATATATTTTCACTGAGAGCTAAAAATATTCCTCATTAATCTCTATACATGGAATTAATTGATGTTAGATTACAGCATTGTGTTAATAAATGAAATCCACTGATAAGAGCCTGCAGAGATTCTCGCAGAAATGAGTCGGAAGCTAAAATATTCCCAAGGGAAGTAATATTTCAATGAGAAAAGCTGAACGACTTCAAATGATTTGTGGATGGATGTTGTCATGAAGAAACTATAATCTTCTGATTTGGGTTCACTGGATGGATGTTAACTCTCTCTGTCTCGCGAACGTTTAACGCCCCACCTTAAAATGCTGCAGAACAAATAGCATCATGTTACCTTGGCACAGAAAGAAGTGCAAATGTTGAAAGAGACTTATGGCAGTAACAGTAGAGTGCATCAATGTATGTTTCTTTCAGAGAATCTGGTTGGTTCGGAATCCTTTTTTGATTGTTTTACTTTAAATGCACATTCCTCTTATAGAGACCACAATGAATGCAGTTCCTTCATATTTTCCAAACCACCCTTGGAAGGAGAAATTCATCCTTAGTTACATTACAAGCACTAAATCTCATACGATTCAGGATGAATCCTACACTGACATCAATGGAACAGAACTTCAGAAGTTCAACATGAACTGTAAGTGCATGGTTATTGTACAAGCCCAAGGTCAAATTTCTTGCTGTTATTTTGATCTTATCATTATTTAGTCCTAAATTCATAGACACAGTGAGGTTAAATGATGCTGGGACACATCATCAGTGATGTTACCTGGAGTCATTGGGTGTTTCGGGTCTTTCAACATCAGACACTCTCACCCAAGCATCCCAGCCACAGTAGATCAGACCCTGGCTTGTGTTCCAGCAACATTGGTCCATGAGTCACACCTCTTGATGCATAGCCATTTGGAGGTTTGCTAGGCAGCCTCTGTGATGGTCCTAGAGGCTCTTTTCTTTGCAGGCCTTGTAATGCTAAGGAGAGAGTAGGATCTGCTCAGTGAGCAGTTAAGCAAAATCTCTACAGCCCACCTATATAGGCTCTGATCATGCCCTCCACCCCTGTCACTGGCACTGCTCTACCAGCTCCTGGTATCTGGCTTTCTTACGTTCAAGCGCCTCCTCAATCCAGTCTTCCCAAGGAACTGTCAGTTCTAGCATGACCACCTGCTTCAAGGTTCCGGCCAGAACGACCGTGTCAGGCCTCAGGGATGATGATGCAATGAAGTCGGGGAATTTTAGTTGTTTGCCAAGAATGAGTTTCAGTTGCCAGTCAGACACTATGGTGAGCAAGCCAGCTCGTGATCTGGGCTGAGACCTTGGTTTGTCTTCAGCTTTGAAGAAGATTTTGTGCTTTCTGGGTTGGCAGTGGTGCTTTCTGTTATTAATGGCCAAGGAGATACTTTCTGTTACTGCCTTATTAATTCAAATCAAATTAAACCAATGTATGCGATATTCTCAAATTCTTTAAGTCAAACTTGTCAAACTAAGTCAAAAACTCAAACTTGATCAAGGAGATCACAGTAGAGAGTGTACAAACAGAGCAGAGGGAACTCAAAACAACTCAAGATTTGAGAGTTAATGTCTCATGAGATTTGCCTTGACACCAATCAAACCTGTTAACTTTCGGATCAGATTTCTGACAGCTCATAGAATAAAAAACAAATGCTAACTTCCTCTTGCAGTGATATAGGACAGAGTAGAACATAGAAATGGATTGAGCTTGGCTCAGCTGCTTAGACTATATGTGGGGAAAAATTAGTAAAGGAGTAGTGCAAATGAGTGATTGATAGCCAACATGGATTCAGCAGGCTGAAGGGCCTGTTTGCTTGCCATATAACCTTATGACTCTTATTTTCTCAAGAACAATATATGAAGGTCTTACACACCCAACCTTTATTAGAAGTTGAAGTTCAGCTGTAGAATTTTGCTACATAGAGTCCTTGGTGTAAATAGAGATCTCCTCCCATCATCAGGAACTAATCAAGATTGTCAGGTGGTGTTCACCAGGTCACTTTAGATGCTTCTCTAGATATATCAATAAACTTGACGCCCTTTGTTATTTCTTCAATCATTCTTTTCCACTTATCTGCCAGCATTCACCTGGTTTACACACCTTTTTTCAAGTTAAAACTCAATCTCTGAGCCATTGAATTATTAATGTTATCTTTGCTGTCCTATTTATTCTTTCCTTTTAAATAGCACAATATTTTTCATATACTTTGTTCTAAAGCTCTTCATATCCTCGCTGTTCCTTGGCAGTCATTGTTCTCTGTTTCCATCAACCCCCTTGCACAACTCACACATAAGCACAAGACTCACCTGCTTTGCCAAGCCCTGAATGTATCCAATTCTGGTTAAGAATTAAATACTTTATGAAGAAACATAAATAATTACTAAATAAGTATTTTCTACAGTTGCCACAAATTATTTCTTTCATGGTTATTTTAATTCACAACTTTTGAATCCCTTGTTAAGTTTCCATTAGAGACATGCATAGATGCAGGTCTTTGATTTTGTTGTGAAAGATACGTTATATAAAATAATAGAATCTGTTTAGTACTTTCATAGTCCTTGTTTGTAGATGATATCAAATATGTCTTCAATAGGTGAATATACATGAAAAACAGAGGTGAAATGATTGAAGATAATTAATATCTGACAATTTTAATATCAGAGTGAACAACAAAATGTTTTCTTAAAAGTCTTTGATGCTTAGATACGTAAAGTACCATGAAAAGTGATGAGCCTCATTTTACTAGTGAGACAGAGAATACATGAACTTAAATAGTTGTAATAAGGGGATTGGACCAGGCATACAATTCATCACCCAAAATTCAGAATATGCCAGGTATTCTGTTGACCAGTGATATTTAAAGAAAATACCGAAAAGCTGTCCAAAGATAGAAGCATCTTTCAGAGATTGGACGTGTTGAATACCTGGGGTGCAACAATTAAGTGCATTAATTTGAGATTCAACAATGTTACTGTTGTTGTGCTCCCTTGAATATATAGCTTCTGCCATTACAGACAATCTGCTGGGCTGCTGAGTTCTTCCAGCAATTTGTGTGTGTTGCCCTGGATTTCCAGCATCTGCAGAATCTCATGTGATTATAGACAATCTTGTGTGTAATGGTGCAAAGGTTCATCATAGAGAACATTCCTGGTGTCAGAACATGTTCAGAATTAACAGTATATCAACTTCAAAAGTTGTCTGTCTGCTCCTTCCAATGTGAAGACTTGCTTTGTTTCACTTCAGTTGGGCCAGGATAAGGCAGCTATAATAACTCATTTCTAATAATTCAGTGCAACACATTTTTGCCTTGGCCCATAGAAACATCATCGCATAACATCCTCCAGTGACTGCTATTGTTGATTTAGGAAGTGATGCATAACATAGGCTTCGAATGGCTGGTTAAATGTATTTGATGAAATTATATAGTTTCCTTACACAGTGTCGAGAACTCTTTTCATATATAAGCATTGGGTTTTAAATTCCTTGTCATGGCAAACATTCCCTTAGGAGTACCGTTGGCAGTACTTGTCCATGTCTCGCATCAGCATGTCTTCCCTGGGCTGCCAAAGTCTCACAAAGCTGTTGTGTTCCAGAAGGATTCGGTTCAGTGTCTGCTCAAAGTTCACGTGTCTCCTTGCCATCATGATGTACTCTCGCTTCTCTAGAATGTAAGGACAGTCACATGTGTTTGGCACCCAGACATATTCTCTGTGAACTATTGGGTACTGGTTCTTGTATGTTTCCTTGACTTGTACATCGTATCGAGTCTCTGAACCCACAATCTTCTTCCCAAGGATTTTTCCACGAAAAACTGTTAAGAAAGAGCCACAGAATCATTGAATCCATGATGAATAATTCCATCAGGCTCATTCATCCAGACTTTTCCCACTGTCTTGCAAATTACTTACCCTCAATTGCCCATTTGATTCCCTTTGGAAAGCTTCCACTGGCAGGTCATAACCGCACACGTCATTAAAAAAACCATCACCTTCTCTTGTGCCAGTTTCTCAAGACTTTAACATTGGGTGCCCTGGTCCTTACGTTATCTACTGATTGGAACTCTTCTCTTTAAATACGTCCATGTCTTTCAAACCTCCCCTCAATCTTCACTGCACCAAGGAGAACATCCTCAGCCTCACTAGTTTTACCTTGAAAACTGGCTGAAAATAGTCATTGTAACCAATTTAGTAAAGCTTCTCAGCATCCTTCTTAAAATATGGTGATCAGTCATGGAAACCCCAGCTAACTCTTTTCTATTGGTTGAGTATTACTTCACTGCTTCTGTATGTTGTGTCTCTATTTATGAAGCTAGGGTCCAAACATGCTTGACTAGCCACTCTATCAACATCCCCTACTTTCACAGAATAAGGTAGATGATGTTTTATAAACATGGTAATCTTTCACATCTTTTCACAAATCAAGGTATTGAGTACAGGAGATAGGATGTTATGTTGGTATTGTTTAAGACATTGGTGAGACCTTATTTGGAATTTTGTGTGTAGTTTTGGTCACCTACCTACAGGAAAGATTTAAATAGCTTTGAAAGAGTACAAAGAAAATTTACGAGGATGATGCCAGGTCTGGAGGACATGCATTATAAAGAAAGATAGAATAGGTTATAATTTTATTCCTTAAAATGTAGAAGATTGAGAGGAGATTTTAAAGAGTTATACAAAATTATGAGGGGTATAGATAGGGTAAATGCAGGCAGGCTATTCCACTGAGGTTGGGCGGGACTACAACTGGAGGTCATGGGTTAAAGGTGAAAGGTGAAAAGTTAAAGGGGAACATGAGGAGATACAGCTTCACTCAGATGGTCATGAGATTGTGGAATGAGTTACCAGCACAAATAGTGCATGCAAGCTCATTTTCAACATTTAAGAGGACTTTGGATAGGTACATGGATGATAGGGGTTTGGAGGGCTGTGGTTCCAGGTGCAGGTTGATGGGAGTAGGCAGTTTAAGTGGTTTTGGTGTGGACTAGATGGGCTGAAGGGCCTGTTTCTGAGCTGTACTTTTTTATAATTCTATATTCCTTTCCTCATTCCTTTGCCAGAAAAACAAGCCTCTGCTTAATTTGGGAAGAAAGGTACAGATACATAATCATCATTATCTTTATGTGCTGTGTTGTATGATCATGGTCCTATGACCATAATTGTTCATCGCAAATTTTTTCTGCAGAAGTGGCTTGCCATTGGCTTTTTCAAAGCAGTGTCTTTACAGAACGGCCATTATCAATTCTCTTCAGAGATTCTCTGCATGGCGTCAGTGGTTGCATAACCAGTACTTGTGATAAGCACTAGCTGTCCATATGACTATGCTTGTACATAGCTCCTTGAAGATGATGAAGCAGGTGAAGAATGTATTTGGCAAATCAGTTAAAATAGCAGGTACAGGAGTTGAATATGTTGATAAGACCACCTTTGGTCTGATTACTCTGCTGTAGGAAGGAGGCGGTAAAATGGAGAGGGTGTAAAAAAGAGATTTACGAGGATGTTACTGAGATTGGAGGGCTTAGTTATAAGGAGAGGCTGGAATCCCCTTGTGTTATGCATTTTTAAGTAAAAGATTCAAGGTTCAAAGGAGAATAAATTTATTTAAATTTATTTAATTTTGCCAGTCAATATCCAACATATAATGATTAAATAATACCCTGGTCAATTCTTTTCTTTGTACTTATATAAAGACATCAAGACTGAACACCTACTCCCTGAGCCGAGAATGGGACAAGCCAGATTTGATTGAGGGTCTTTCATACAATGTCTGGCTCTTAGAGGCCTTCAGTAATCCACTTAGTCTATAAGACATGGGAGCAGAATTAGGCCATTCGCTGTATTGAGTCTGCTGTGCCATGGCTGATTTATTATCCCTCTCAGCCCCATTCTCCTGCATTTTCCTTGTAACCTTTAATACCCAAACTAATCAAGAACCCATCAACTTTATTCACCATATGCATTGACAGATATTAGGGGTTTGTTGTAGTGTACTGGACAGAGTATGACATGCAACAAAAAAGTACAACATTCAACAATTAGAAAGAATAGATAAAAGATAAATTGAGAGGTTAAGCATGGTACTATCGATCTCCACTTTAAATATAGCCAATGACTTGGCATCCACAGCTGTCTGTGGCAATAAATTCCACAGGTTCACCACCCTCTAGCTAAAGAAAATCCTTCTTATCTCAGTTCTGAGGAGATGTCCTTCTATTTTGAAACTGTGCCCTCTGCTCTTAGGCTCTCCCTCTATTAGAAACAACATCTCCAGGTCCACTCTATCAAGCCCTTACATTATTTGGTATGATTAATGAGACTCCACCCCCCCCCCATTCTTCTAAACTCTACTGTGTACAGACCCAGAATCATCAAACACTTGCTCATTTTGCCACTTTGTATCCAACTTGCATAATTCTAAGGGACGAAGAAAAGCAACTCGCTGCTCCTGCACTACAACAGGACTGCCTGTGCAAAAGAGGGGAGGGCACACTTAAGGGAAAAGTATTGTGGTGGAACTCTGCACTCCATTCCTCCTTTGAACAAGAGTTCTTCTTAAGATGTGTGAATTCATTAAATACTGCTGAACTTTGCATAAAAGAAAAAGACAATTAGTAATTCTTCGATTTCATCTCACATTAGTACCCTTTCTCAGCACGAGTCCAGAAAATAATTTATATATCATATAATTAGGTCGCGTTACTTTTAAAGTAATGACTTATTAAGTCTTACCAAAATCTTTCTGGCAGTACTGTTGAATCCTTTGAGATTTTCCTTTTGATTTCTTACATCTTCTACAGTAACCTAGATCAAATACGAACAGCAATTACCTCCATGAATCAGATCTGTTTGCCTTAGTGTTGTCCTATACTTTGGTTAGTACCAACAATATTAAAGGAACTTTTGCTCAGGCACTCAACAATTAAAACTTTGTCCCTGCTGCCTAAAAGAGGAGAGAAAGATTATTACACTGTCCGAAAGCTGAGATTGCTTGCGCAAAGGTTTTCCTTGATAGATGGAGAAAGACGAGGATATACACTCAGTGGCCTGTTTATTGGGTACAGGATTGGAACCTACTGTGATCTTCTGCTGCTGTAGCCCATCCACTTCAAGGTTCAGCGTATTGTGTGTTCAGAGATGCTTTTCTGCATACCATTATTGTAACAACGTAGTTATTTGAGTTACTGTCGCCTTCCTGTCAGCTTGAACCAATCTGACCATTCTCCTTTGAACTCTCATTAGCAAGGCATTCTCACCCACATTACTGCCACTCATTGGATGCTTTTTTTTGGGTTTTTTTGCAGTATTCTCTGTAAACGTTAGAGACTATTGTGGGTGAAATCCCAGGACATCAAGAGTTTCTGAGATGCTCAAACCACCCCGTCTGAACTAACCACAAACAAGAGAAAGTCTGCAGATGCTGGAAATCCAAGCAGCACACATAAAATGCTGGAGGATCGCAGCAGTCCAGGCAGCATCTATGGAAAAAAGTACAGTTGATATCTCAGGCTGAGACCCTTCGGCAGGACCTGTACTTTTTTTCCATAGATGCTGCCAGGCCTGATGAGTTCCTCCAGCATTTTGTGTGCGTGTTGCTCCATCTTAACTAGCAATCATTCCACAGTCAAAGCCACTTAGATCATATTTCTTCCCCATTCTGATATTTGGTCTGAACAACAACTGAACCTCCGTGTTTTGACTGTTCACATGAGCATATTACTGCTGATGAGATTTTATCAGTTTACTCTGCTTCACTAACACCTGGTTCCATAGATTGCATCACTTTCATATCAGGAACGGTACCTTTCTGATTAAACAGCACTATTTCTGCATGGGTTATGTTTCTCTTAACAAACACAAATATGCATGGCTGTTGTATTTTTACCCTTTACACAAATGCAACTCTGCCTCCTGCTTCTATTGGATTGTCAAGGAGGAGTATTGGGATGGGGTGGCTTAGTTTAAAAACAAAATGGCTGCTTTAGAACTGGGATTGCACTTGTACTGTAGTCACTTAACTACACACAGCTAAATAAGATGTTCCATGTTTACTTATTTCTTACAATAATAAATCACAGTTAAGCCACTATATAAGTACAAAACTACTGTACAATTAAAGGCAGGGCAAAGAGGAGATGGGCAGGGGCAAACAGGGGCATGAATATCTGCACTATTGATAATAATCCCTTAACAACACAGAGAAAGTGAGATTACATACACATAATATGCTTTCTCTATATTGTTGACGACATCTATGCATGTGCCTCTAACAGCTGGCAAATTTAAAGACTATGCACACCCTATCAGAAACCTAATTAATTTAATGAATAATGAAAAAGCTATTAAGTCATTGAAAATTGATTTTGTAGGGTTCACTGAATCATTTATTGTTATAAACGAGCTTGCTAATCTTTTCATAGTAATACAGGGAGACTGCTGGTCCTTCACATTTACACATTCATTGGTCATAGCCGTTCTTTAGCATTCTGATCCCAATTTGTGTCCTTTCTTTGCAGGGGAAATTCCTGGATTCAATGGGTCCACAGGGAGCAACACAGGAACAGAATGAAAACTCCCCCCCAGCATCCAGGACATCTTGGAGGAGCGGTAGCTCAAGAAGGCAGCATCCATCATTAAGGATGCCCCATCAACAGTACACGCCTTCTTCTGATTGCTACCATTATGGAGGAGGTACAGCAGCCTAAAGGCACACACTCAATGATTCAGGAACAGCTTCTTTCCCACTGTCCTCAGATCCCTGAATGGATATTGAACCCATGAACACTTCCTCACTATTTCTTTTTCTCTTTTTGCACTACATATTTAATTTAAATTTACACGTACTTCAGTTCCACAATTTACAGCTTTTAAATTATGTATTGCAATGTACCACTGCTGCATAACAACAAATTTCACAACACATGCCAGTGATATTTAATATAATTCTGATTCTAATTTTCTTTTCCAAATAACAATGATCCTCCCCTTTACATATATCCAGTGTCAGCAATCATGGTCATCTGTAGCAGTACCCTTCACATTCCCACATCAAAGAAGCCATTGTAAATCCCTTCATTGGAGGGGAAATGTCTGTGTGAAATTTCTTTGAGTTATTTTAATTAACACATTCAATAGGAAAATGTTAACGTGTTTTGTGATTAATATCACACAATGTGATTTCATGAGATTTTCTAACTTGCTTCCTCACTAAATATGCATCATCTCTCAAACACAGGTAGCACTTTTGAGGTAATGTAAAAATGAAATATTAGCAAATCCTTTTCCAGACTTCTCCCTAACTATGGATTGTTGATCATTAAAGTTTCATCCTGAGTGGACTCATTAGGACTGTGGATAAAGAGGCTGAAGGCTACAGAAGGATTGTGATTCCCATGCTGAATATGAGGCAAGACATTCTTTTAATGTTCATTGCATTTTGATGCTTATTTTTGAAACCAAGATAAGTGAAAAGCAGATCAGTTGGGACTTCCTTCTGAGTTTTCTTTAATCACTGCTAACAACCATTAACCTGTCCAAGGGGAATGGGATTGACTCACTGATTTTTGAAAATAGCATTCCATTCAATCCTAACCTCTTCCATTCTGGCCTTTTGAGCATTCTGCATTCTAATCACTTCATCGTGAACAGCCGTGCAATCAGACGGGAGGGGACTGATCTCTGAACTTCCTTCTTGAAGCCTTTCTGCTTCACGAGCTCACTTTCCTCTGTAACATTCTCCTTAAAATTTACCTCTTTGTTCCAAGTCAACAGGACTAATAATTCTTCATGTGATTGAGTATGAATTTGGTTTGTAAATATTACTGTGAAGTGGCTTGAGATATTTAGTACCGTGCTATGGATGCTGCGTGAATATAAAATGTCATTGTCTCATGGCTGCCATTGGGAAGGAGGTACAAAAGCCTTCATTCCCACACCACCAAGTCCAGGAACAGTTACTACTCTACAACCATCAAGCCCCTAAACAAGTATGAATAATCCTAACTCTGAACTGATTCCACAATCTATGGACTCACTTTCAAGGACTCTACAACTCATGCTCTCGGTATTATTTATTTATCTACCTATTTTTAAACACAACGATAAGATCAAATACATAATGTCATCTCCCTAGTCACTCCATCCACCCCTTCCAGATTAATATCCCACTGATACATGGTGCAGATTGATATTGTGACAGAGCACAGAAAGGATGAGAGTAAATAGACTGGATTCACATCTCCCAGATCATGGTGGATTCTCATTGGGTCAACTGAAAGAAGATCCAATTAACTGATGTTTGAAATATTGCAGAATATCGGTAGCTCGGGTTGCCTATTTGGAAGTTTGGTTGGACGCTGAGCCTGGCAAAATGCTTGCAGACGTTTTGACTCCAATCGAAAAGCCATTATCAGTGTGCAGTTGAGGGGATCTCCTCAGAATGCCAGCTCATATACTCCTCCGAGGTCCAAAAGAATATTGATCAGACATTGTGATCTGGTTGGCTGGTTCAAAACACTGTGAATGGTTTAGCAGTAGATTGGGTAGCTTCAATGGAGGTCCATTGGAAGTATCCAGATCCTGAGATTACTAGCGATTCATTGATTGTTGACATTGCTGTTTCTCTTTTCTCTAAAGGTTCATATATCAGATCTATGTCAATGTGGTTGTTGATTGATCCTTCTGTAGAGAACCATACTTCAAGAATTTCTTGCTCTTTTCTTTTTCTTGTTTGAGTCAAGAGTCTAGCTGTGGTCCAGTTGAAATGGTGTCCTTCATCTTCATGAGCTGATACTACGAAGAGTGGGTTGTGCCTTCTGCTGACTAGCTGATGCTCAGGTAGCTGGTCAATAGCTTTCTTACTGTTTGAACAACGTAGTACTTGTTGCAGTCACTACACTGGATTTTGTAGATACCATTTGTTCTATCAGTCACATTTTGTTGTGTTTTGAGTTTTGATAGGTTACTGTTGGTTTGTGAGCAACTGTGATGTTGTGTTCCTGAAGCAGGTTTGATGTCATTTCCGAGACGTTCTTTATATAGGACAATACAATTAATTTATTTATTGTTTGTGTAGTTTGTATATTTGGGTTTCTGACCTTGAGGTACCTTCTGATGAAGCTTTTTGGATATCTGTTCTGTTAAAAGGTTTTGAAGAGGAACTTTGCTTCTTCCAGTTTTGTGACTGTGGTGTGGCAATGGGACTCAATCCTTTTGACTAAGGTCTTACCGCAGCATTGTTTGTGACATTTCAGGTGATTACTATTAAAGTTCAGAATTTGATCGGTGTGTGTTGCTTTGCTGTAGACTGACATCTGTAATTGACCCGTGTTAGTTCTGTTGACAAGAACATCCAAGAATGTGAGCTGGCTTTCCTCTTCAATTTCCTTTCTGAATTTGATGTCATTAAAGACATTATTTAGCAAGTTCTTCAAGATCTTTCAACAGAACAGATATCCAAGGAGTTTCATCTGAAGGTACCTCAAGGTCAAGGTCAGGTTGTGAAAGATTTCAGTTGCAACCATTAGTATGAGTCTGTCACAAAATATCAAAAACTTTTGTTCCATTAGGGTCTAAATGCATTGTCACAGCAACGTGAAGGGAAGTGGATGAGAATGAAGATGTAAAAATGGATTTAGCTGGATCCATGACATTATACACCCTGCAAGCGCCTTGATTTTCCTGTCCATTGACTACAAAGGACGTTGCCTGGTGAGTATAGCAGATGGATGATCTGAGATCATGCAAACACAAGGAGATCTGCAAATTCTGGAAATTCAAGCAACATGCACAAAATGCTGGTAGAATGCAGGTCAGGCAGCATCTATAGGAAGAAGTACAGTCGACGTTTTGGGCCGAGACCCTTCGTCAGGATTCTATTTGTGGTTGAGCACCCATTTTCTACATTGTTGAGGATGAAGTCACCATCACCATGCCCTCTCCACTCCCCTCACCCTCCATAATATTTCTCTATCTACTGGAGAGAAGCATCAAACACACAGAGCTCATTTTCGACCCTGTCAAAGTTAATTTCACCATCATTGTGTCCACCCATGATGTACAGTATCCATCTATAAATAGCTGGGGAGAGGCATCAATAGTGCAAAGGCTACCCATGGGCAGAACTTTTTGTGTTGAGATCCAAGTACTTAATAGTGTGATGTCTCAAACATTATAAACTGCAATCTGCTTCAGAAATGCAGATGATAAAGTGATTACCAGGACCCTTGACGGTGAGACGCTTTGGTAATTCCTGGTGAATCTGATCAATGAAGACATTTCTACTCGGTTCTGTAGCAGGAGAATAACGAACTAGGTCTTATCTTTGAATTATTACCTAGTGTGTATAGAGATCTCAGGATATATTTCTGCTGTATTTACAAGATATGTACAAACACTGATAGCCAGTATTGCTTCTTCATCAACAAGTCTGGGTACCTCCTGCAACAAACTACATCCCCATCCATGGGTGTAATTTCCTGGGTGTTATACTCAAGGCCTTGCTGCTGGGCCTGGTTTTCCAGTGCTTCTGGCACTTGTACTTACTGGGCTGATGGTGGGTGGGCTTCGTCTCATGCCTTGGCAACACATTATGAAACTGGCTGTCTTGATGAGGCCGAACTGGTGGTCGTGCTGTGGGGTAAATCCAGCCTGGAGAGGGGTGTGAAGGGAAAGGAGATATAAATGTGTGTTTAGATCAGTGACATCAAAACTGAAGTGCTTAGTCACAACCTGTAACTGTTTAAGAAATTAGAAGAGCATAAACAGAAATGGGATGAGGTCAGAGAGGGAATGAAGGGCACAAATGGGATCATGGATAGAAACAGGATCAGGAGTAGAAGTGGAATGAGGGTTAGAAGCAGGACGAGGGGTTGGCCATACAGCCTTTTATGCCTCCTCTGCACTCAGTAATAAAAAAATGAAATTGTTGGGAATGCTCAGCAGGTCAGGCAACAGTTGTGAAAAGAGAAAACTGGGGCTCAGATTTAACCAGCTCTTCTGACTTCCACAGAGTTTGGAATTCTGTCCGTCTTGACCTCAGTCTTCAATTACTCCAACTCCATGGTTTCCTGGGTAAAGAATTCCAAAGATTTGTTGCCTCTGAGAGAAGAAACTCCTGCTCATCTCTGAGTTAAATGATGATGAAAATATCCTCTCTAGTTCCAGATTCCTCTTGCAAGGGAAACAACTCTGTCATACCTCATAGACCCATTTGTTAAAAGATGTCCCTACTTTTTCAGCATAGTTTATTTACAATGTCCAATCTCTAGAATAACTACAAATTCCTAAATGGAAATTGATTAGTTCTACAAAGGGAAAGTTACAACAGAACAATGGTGTTACCTTAAGTAAAAACTGTCGACCTACCTGGGTAGAGAGCTGGCTTTCTGGGGGTGGTGGTGGTAGCGGTTGTGGAGACTGTAGTGCTGGTTTGTGCCCAGGGCAGATAACTCAAAGGAATGTCAGCCTCTATCACAGCGGTCTCCGGTTGTCTCAGTGGACTATGGCCACCTTGGTAACGCCCGTAGCGTTCTTTAGGAAGCCAATACTCGTATTCAATCCCCGAGTTTGCCTCTCGCAAGAGAACCTGCAACACAAATTGAACTTTTGATGTTCTATTGTCAGCACTGATGACCTGATCTAATTGTGTTGACATATATTAGCATATTTCTTATTTTTGTTTTAGAGATACTGCATGGTAATTAGCCATTCTGTCCTAAGAAGTCCACACCACCCTATTACACCCATGTGACCAATTAACCTACTAACCCGTACGTCTTTGGAATGTGGGAGGAAATTGTAGCACCCGGAGAGAACATATAAGCTCCTTAGGGACATCGGTGGAATTGAACCCGGGTCGCTGGCATTATAACATCTATCTCGCTAAATATGCAGTTATTTTTATCTGAGTTCATTTCATTCACCTGTTACTTAATCAATGACTTATGAGTAATTCAAGAACACCATCAAATTCCAGATGTACAAATTTAATGCAAATCAAAAGATTTACATTCATATAGCGTCTATTAGTAACCACAAGATGCCTCAAAGTGCTCTATGTCCTTTCTGAAGCACAGTCATTGCAAAGAAGTGAATAAAGGAGACAATTTGCTCATTGCAAACTGAACACGAGACACTGTAGAATCATGGAACATGATTTGATTTTGTTGTTAGGCGATAAAAGTGGCCTGAAAAATCTCCACACTTTCATCACCAATAATAATATAGAATCATTTATATCTGCCTGAGCAACAAGATGGGTTGTTGGCTAATCACCTTATCCAAGAAAATATATTTTCAGCAGGACTATACCCCTTAGAATGGCAAATTAAAAATTTGTGCATGCACCTTTAGAATGTGATTTGAATCCCAAAATGTGACTTGAAGACAAGATTATTACCACATCCAGCAATAAATATTGCATGGTATGATTTTATATTTCTTTTTTCCTCACACCAGTTTGTCCAACATATTTTTATTATTCCCGTATAGCTTCAGTCCGATCTGTTTGGATTTGATTTGCAGGTAATAAGTTTGTCTCTCAAGGGTGGGCAATAGAGTATGTAGAAATCCATCGCTGTCTGGTGTGGGGGGTGGGGGGGGCACTGCACTGGATTGAAAGAAACCGCGGAAGGCCGAAACCTCAGTCAGCTCTATCATGAGCACCAGCCTCCGCAGCATCCAGGACATCATCAAGGAGCAATGCTCAAAAAGGCGGCATCCATCATTAAGGACCCCATCACCCAGGATGTGCTCCCTTCTCACTGTTACCATCAGGAAAGAGGGAGAGAGGGAGAGGAGCCTGAAGACACACACTCAACGATTGAGGAACAGCTTCTTGCCCTCGGCCATTAGATTTTTGAATGGAAATTGAACCCATGAACTCTACCTCACTACTTTTGTTTTTGCATTAATTATTTAGCTATTTTATATATATGTATATATATATATATATATTTACTTTAAGTCACAAGATTTTATTATCATGTGTTGCAATGTAGTGCTGCCACATAGCAACAAATTTCACGACATATGGCGTTGATATTAAACCGGATTCTGATTTTGATTCTGAATCTTAGGTAGGAAAATTTAAAAAGAATATTCTTCAATCCCTTCGTGGGTCTGCAAGTAGTCAGGGAGGTTTGTGTCAGATAAGAAATTTTCTAGTTAAACTCTTTGTATCGTAGGCAAACAAGCCTGAAAGCAGGAAATGCTTGCATAATGCAGGGATTACAAGAACCACAGGATATGATCTGATATGTTCTCAACTATTCAACAGTGGAAACTGCAAGCAGTTTCAAGCTTCTGGGAGTGCACATCACACACAACCTCTTAGGGTCCCAGAATGTATCCTACACAGTCAAGAAAGCTCACCAACACCTCTACTTTCTGAGGAGGCACAAGAGAGCCGGACTTTGTACATCTATGTTCATGTCATTCTACAGATGTGCAGAAGAGAGCATCCTATCAGGCTGCATCACCACTTGGTATGGAAGCTGCACTGTGGTGGATAGGAAGGCTATACAACAGGTCGTCAAAACTGCCCAACACATCACTGGCATCAGTCTGCTCACCATCAAGGACATGTATACAGAAAAGTGCTGGAAAAGGGCCACTAACATCATGAAGGAGCCCACACCCTTGCTCACAGACAGTTTGTCCATCAGGAAAGAGGTTATGTAGCATCCACGCCAGGACCACCAGGTACAAAAATCAGTTACTTTTCCCAAGCAGTAAGACTGATCAACAGCTCCACTCACTAATTCCACCACTACCTTATTATTTCCTCTCAGTTGCCTAGTGTCACTTTATAGACACACATTCAATCTACGTGTATAAGCTACCTTCTGTATTTATATTTATTGTGTGTTTGTTTATTATTATTATTGTGTTATTTATCTTTTCTGTTTTTTTTTTTCATGCTGCATCGGATCCGGAGTAACAATTAGTTTGTTCTCCTTGCACTTCTGTGCAGGAAATGGCAACTGAGTGAAATCACACTGCAGTAACACTTAAAGTTCAATGATCCTACCCTCGAGAATTTGCTGCTGCTGGACTAGCAGATTTTCCACATGAATGGATGGTTTTTGGTATTAATATTCCAATACATTTTAAAATCACTGTTTTTAGATGTTAGACTGTAGCGCAACACATTTCCCTGACTCAGTGGGAGGAGGGTGCAGGAAGCTGGGTTTCAGAATTTTGAAGAAAACATGGGATCTGGAGTCCTGGAGAGTGGAAAAGGAAGGTGGGAACCAGGCCACTGGCAAGTGGGAAGAAAGTGCTGGAGTAAACACCTTGTGAGCCAGAAGCTGAACCATCCAGAGATGAATCTATTAGCAGATTGATGGAGTTTTACTGTTCAATTATTTGAAGAACTATTTATGCTTCTCTACAAAAATAGTAAGAATACATGTATGCTTTTTATTGTGCAGCGTAGATTTACCCCAGTCAGTGAGAAAATTGGGAGGTGGCTCACACTGCAGCGGTATGCAAGAAAAGAGGAAGTGACTCTGCTGTGTGCTTTGATCAGACACAGAGGGATACTAGACTTCACCAGGTGAAGATTAATGTAAAAACGAGGTTTAAAAAATCACTCCAGTCCTCCTATAGTTTAAACATCATTGTTACATAAAATGTGAATGGCTTGGTCTTTTCCTCAGAATCTACTCCATAAAGTTCATCACTTAAGATTATATTCAGTTGGGAAGAACTCCAGTGAGGAGCTATAAGTCACTTAACCATAAGCTCTTCCTACACAGAAGCATACATGGTTTTGTTACAGATGATTTTCAGACCGATATATTTAGGTTAAAGTGGATCTGTTAAATCTCCATGGAATTGTTCTCTTCAGAGTAGTGATGGATATGGGGAGATATTAAAGAGTTGCTTATAATTATGAGGTAAATATAGTGAAACTGATCCAATGATAGGAAGGTAAATGCCAGAACATTCAAACATAATTGGCACATGAACTATATGGAAAAAAAGCAGAACTTTTTATGAGAGAAAATTACCATGAACTGCACTGAACATAAATTGATAATGAAGGTAATAACCTTCAAAAGTTTACTGTGTCCTTCTCTAAAGAATGAAAATTTTACAACATTGAGGAGAAAGAGCAATTAGAAAGCTCTTTCAAAGAGCTGGCACTAGCATAATGGGCCAAATGGTCTCCTTCTGTTCCATATAATTCAATGATACAGAAAGATAAGACACAGATAAGTCTAGTGAAAGCTTAGGCTATTTATTTTTAGTTACAAGACATACACATTCTTTATACAGGTGTGTGTGATTTTGTTACAAATTGTGAACAGAGGGCATGAATACTGCTAGAAAGTTTGAGGAATTACTGACTAAATATGATTTAATAAATGATGTTTGTCTGAGAAACTGTCTGTCTTTTACCTATTGGAATGGAATTGGTTTATTGCCAAATATTTTACTTTATAGAGAATATTGAATCCAAGTAATCATGGCAGGCTGAATTTTTTTTCTATTATATTGCGGACAACTGTAAAAGGATAATGTCAGAACTTTTGCCAAGTTGAGGAGGTGTCTTAGTGGATTTAAAAGTGGCTTGACAACCATTCAGTCAACCACCATGCAACCATAAAAAAGATCTGCCACACTTCCATATACAAACAATCACCATCTTTAATGAAAATAAGGCAAATTGCTGCAGGAACTTGGTGGGTCAGATACCAACTATAGAAGGAAATGGACAGGTAACATTTCAGATCAACCGTCCATTTCGCTCTACATATGGTGCCTGAACCGCTGAGTTCCTCTGACAGTATTATTTTTGCAGTATCTGCTGTCTCTTATTTCTCCAATCAAGCCATTCATTTCACCATTGTGATGCATTTCTGTTATTTTGTGAAATGTGAACGTCACCAGGCAGACCTGTTTTCATTATCAACCCCTAACTGCCCATTGCCTGAGAATACAGTTAAGAGTCAATCACATTGGTGGTTTTGTGGACAGGTAAAGACTAGACAAAGTAACGGCAGGAAATTTCTTTCCCTGAAGAACTACAGTGAATTGGATGGGTATCAGTAGGGCCTTAGCAAGTCATTTGTACACACAAACAATCAGTAAAAGTTTTACATAAAGACTTGTACCATCAAATGGAGATCTTCTGCTGTTGGTCCTGCAGCCTCAATGGATTCATGATTGCCAGCTGAACGTTTGTATTGGATCTTGGTACCAGCAATTTCATATTCCCCGGGCCAGTCAATGACCCAGTTCCCATTAATCACATAACGATTCTTGCCATTTATTAATGCTGTAGACAAAATTATAATCAGAATGTAATTGTCCATTGTCAATGAATCAAAAGTACAACATCACATCATGACAGAACTATTGTATTCCGAAGTAGAATATGGCCATTCCAGTCCTAATGAAGGGCCCCAGCCTGAAATGTTGACCCTTTATTCCTTTCCGTAGGTGCTGTCTGACCTGCTGAATTCCTTGAGAATCTTATGTGTGTTATTCTGGGTTTTCAGCATTTGAACACTCTCTTCCATTTTTAATTCATGCAGTGACATAAGCCAGGGTGGAAATGGTCCATTATTCTATTTCTTTCTATAGTAAATAAAGTTTCAATTGCTTGGCATTGAAATAAATAATTTTACTTCATCTAATTTTTGCATCAACATTATTAATGATTTTCACTTTGTCCTTCCATTTCATCAAAGTTCAAAGTAAATTTATTATCAAGGTACATACTGTATACAACCCTGAGATTCATTTTCTTGTGGGCATACTCAATGTACCATAACCATAATAGAATCAATGAAAGACCACTCCAACAGGGCAGATAACCAGTGTGCAAAAGACAATTGTACAAATAAAAAAACACACACAGAATAAGTGAACAACACCAAAATATGCTGAATTAAAAGAGGAAATTGAAAGACTATGGAACATGAAAAGGGTATATTGCCCCAATAGTAATATCTACAATTAGTATCATCCCAAAGGCACTACACAATAGTATTAAACAATTAGGCCTACACAGCAATATTTATGTAAGTCTGCAGAAAGCCACAAAACGAAACACCAGTACAATAGTCCAAAAGGTCCTAGCAATTGAGAAATGAGTGTGCTTGGCTATGTCCATACCTCAGGTTTTACCAGCTTGAGCTGCAAAATGAATGAACAAATAATAAATAAACAAACAAACAAATAAATAAATATTGAGAACATGAGGTATCGACATTTGCAATTTGAAAGTCCTATACATATTTCCTAAATATACTTTAAACAATGGAAAATGCACTTAACCTCCAACATAGCCATAAAGGTCCAAATTCCAGTGACAAGCTCACATCAAACGCTTTTCCCATTTGCTGCTACTTGATTGTTCTACTTACTCAGTCTACTAAGCTAAAACATGAACCAGAATGTAATTCAGGGAAAACACTACTGGTAATGTATTACCGAGGAATTAAGAACAACTAATTGATCACAACCACCTGTGACACCTGTCAAGTTCATTAAGTAACCTTAAGGGAAAATAGTCTCTTAGGCTCTGGAATTGCTAGAAATTTCTCAGTCCACATTGGGCAATCAGATCTTGTGCATACGGAAATGCTGGCTTGGATTTTGAAGCTGTAATGAGGTGAACCAAGAGTGTTCACTGTCACTACTTTGTAAAGCTGAGAACAATTTGGTGTTTGGAAAATGGTGTGAGTGTTTCAGTCTTTCTCCAGAGGCCATGCCTTCTCCAACACAATCAAGGAAAATTATTTGATTTTAATTTTTTTTTAGGTATTTGTGAACTAATCCCACAAATCCCAAAATATAAAATCCCTGAAAATCTCACAGTTCCTTACAAAAAGGAAGAATCTGATGAACTTTCAAGCAGCTGAGCTCTTCTCTGGAATCCACACTGCTTAGTAATTTATGTCAGTCAGCTCTCTAATATACACACAGCAGCCTCTTTATTCCGGCAGCTAGAAGTTTGACTTAATAATCATATATATCTCAAAACCACTAATCAGTGCTTCCTGATCTGTAGTTGGTGGTCTGATGCTCCGTGTTGCTCTCAAACCTAAAGGTCGTAAACTCAATTCACAGGGCTGCTTCATTCCCAAGCTTGTTTATATTAATGTTGCTAATATTTAGTGTAGCGATGCCAAGTATTTTGTCCCTGAGGAAGTAAAGTTCATTTCCTGTTGCAGATGTAACGTCGCTTCTGAAACAAATTTAAAGATAAAGATTTACAGAGAAAGGTTGAACAAGTTAGTTCTTTATTCTTTGGAGCATAGAAGGTTGATGGGGGACTTGATAGAGGTATTTAAAATTATGAGGGGGATAGATAGAGTTGACGTGGATAGGCTTTTTCCATTGAGAGTAGGGGAGATTCAAACAAGAGGACATGAGTTGAGAGTTAAGGGGCAGAAGTTTAGGGGTAACACGAGGGGGATCTTCTTTACTCAGAGAGTGGTAGCTGTGTGGAACGAGCTTCCAGTAGAAGTGGAAGAGGCAGGTTCGATTTTGTCATTTAAAAAAAAATTGGATAAGTATATGGACAGGAAAGGAATGGAGGGTTATGGGCTGAGTGCAGGTAGGTGGGACTAGGTGAAAGTAAGTGTTCGGCACGGACTAGAAGGGCTGAGATGGCCTGTTTCTGTGTTGTAATTGTTATATGGTTATGTCACATTACCCTTGGCTGCAAATAATATTCTTAATGCATGATCACATGGTCTCCACAATGGTCTGGATCACTGATCAGTCTTAAAAAATGAATTTAATCAGTTGGTCTGGTCACTATATGGTAGCAAGGATGTTACTGTGCTGCAGGGGTGTAGAGGAGATTCACCAGGATGTTGACTTGACTGGAATATGTCATGAATTAGAAGAAACTAGAGGAGGTTGAGATGTGATAAAAGTTATTCAAAAATTATTAAAAGGAAGAATTTTATTCTCCTTGGTGGGAGTGTTTAAAATAAGAGGGCATACTCCCTGGAGTGTAGGAGAATGAGAGGGAATTTGTTAGGAATATATAAAATTATGAGGGGCACAGATAGAGTAAATCCAAGCAACACACATGCAAAATACTGGAGAAACTCAGCAGGCCAGGCAGCATCTATGGAAAAGAGTACAGTCGACGTTTTGGGTCGAGACCCTTCATCAGGACTGGGAAAATAAGATGAGGAGTCAGAGTAAGAAAGTGAGGGGAAGGGAGATAGAACCACAAGGTGATAGGTGAAACCGGGAGGGGGTGGGGGAGGCAGGGTGAAGTATAGAGCTGGGAAGTTGGTTGGTGAAAGGGATTCAGGGCTGGAGAAGGGGAAGTTTGATAGGAGAGGACAGATGGCCATGGAAGAAAGAAAAGGGGGAGGAGCACCAGAGAGAAGTAATTGGCAAATAAGGAGATCAGGTGAGAGAAGAAAGTGCGAATGGGAAATGGTGAAGGTTGGGGCCATTACCGGAAGTTCGAGGAATATTGATGTTTATGCCATCAGGTTGGAGGGTCAATGCAAGCAGGCTTTTCCCACTGAGGTTGGGTTAGACTAGAACTAGAGGTCATAGATAAAGGGTGAAAGGTGAAATATTTCAGAGGAACTTCTTCACTCAGAGGGTGGTGGAGTTTGCAATGAACTGCCAGCTGAAGTGGTGGATGCAAGTCAGATTGCAACAGCTAAGAGATATTGCTATAAGTACATGAATAGGAGGGGTAATGGGGATGGAGTGGGTCAATGGGACTAGACAGAATAAAAGATCACCTCAGGCAAAGTGGGCCAAAGGGGCTGTTTCTGTGCTGTATTACTCTATGATTCTATATAAAAGGTGAGAGGTAGATGGTCCACCGGGATTTTAGTGGGAATAGTTTCAGATAGAGAATGGTTAGAATGTGGAAGAAGCTGCCTGAGGAGAAGGTGGAGGTGGCTTCTCTGATAATAAGAAGCATCATCTGGGAAAGTGGAACTAGATTATGTAAGGACCATGGTCAGCATGGACATATTCTGTGCTGTACCACTCTATGGCTGTAAAATAACAATCTGCTCCATACAAGCGGTTACCAGGACTGTCGAAAGGGTGTTTGAAGATAGGGAAGGATATTGGAAGAGGGAAGGCCAAGCAAGGAAAATCTAAGTGTGGGTAGCTGAAAGCTTCTGCGTTACTGGTTTGAAATGTGAGATCCATTCATTGGAAAGCAATATAGTGTGGCTGGATATGGTCATGAAGCAGAGAGGATGAAAATGTGAAGGTATTTGGGAATGAAGTAGATTTGTAATCAATGGAGTTGTGGTACAGGGTAGACCATAAGATCATAAGAGCAGTATTAGGCCATTTGGCCAATCAAGTCTTCTCTGGTCTTCAACCTCATTCTCCTTCCTTCTCCCCGTAACCTTTGAAGTTCTTGCTAATCTATAAGTTATCAACCTCTGCTTTAAATGTACCCAATGACTTGGCTTCCACAGCTGTCTGTGGCAATGAATTCCACAGATTCACCACCCTCTGGCTAAAGAAATTCCTCCTCATCTCTGTTCTAAAGGGACGTCCTGATATTTTGAGGCTGTGCTCTTTGGCAGGTTGGTAATGACAAGGCAGATAAGTGAACGTAACCTACAGCAAGAAACCACTGAAATTGTGACTCTCTGAAGACTCATGAAAAAATATTTGGGGAGGGGAGTGTTATTTTTGGTCTCCAGTGCTGAATGTGGGGTATTCTGGATTGTGTATTGATCCAAAGATTCAGCAGCATCTAGGGATCCTGTCAAAACTCACTTTTTCAAAAGTTCACGCATTGGATATGGATGTTACCTGTGAGGCCTATTCCACCTTGTTCAACAGCTTGCTTATATGAGGGGCCAATTAAAAGTTACAAGGCTTAGAGGGGATCTGCTGAAGACTTTCTCACCAAAGGATGTTTGGAAACAGGAATGTACAGCCAGAGGGGATGGGGAATGTTGAGAGTCTCCCAACATTTCAGAAGTACTGAGACAAGCATTTGAAACTCCATGGCATAGAAGGCTATGAGCCAAGTGCTGGAAGAATTATAAAGGAGTTTACAGTTTACAGATACCAATGCTTACAGTTTACGGATCCTGTCTGTAGTTACTATTGTGTAGATTTGCTAAGTATGCCTACAGAGAAAAAATCTCGGAGTTTGTTGTTTGCAGTGACATGTATGTACCCTGATAATAAATTTTACTTTGAACTTTGAATACTTGAATGCAGTGTGCTGATGGGCCAGGTTCTGAGCTCTTTGACTATGTGTTAAGCACATTGGTAGATAAGTGGTTATATGTTACCACATTGGGTGAAGAAAACAGATTTCCTTCCCTGAAGACACATGAATCAAACTGGCTTTTCTGTCAGTCCAATGATCACTGTTACTAACACAAGATTTTCACTTCATTGTTTATTGATGTGAAATTAAATTTCCTCAGGTGAAGATACATCTACACCAAAGGAGATGTAAGGTACTCCTTCCCTCTGCTAGCCTGCTAGCCTGTAGGTCACCCTTGGGCAAGGTGTAGCACCCCATTCAGGGTCACGTGAAGTCATGGGAGCAGGTGGTGGATGGTCGTATGAGCAACTGGTGCATATCACAAGTTCCAGTGCTGCAACCACTGACACCAGGCAGACAATCTCTGAAGAGTATTGATAATGGCTGGGGTCACCTGTCTTGTAAAGACACTGCTCAGAAGAAGACAATGGCAAACCACTTCTGTAGAAAAGTTTGCCAAGAACAATCATGGTCATGGATAGAGCAAAAAAAAAGCAGATTAAAGAGAAATGGAAGACCATGATTGCCCACGTCATATGACATTGCACATAATGATGATGATGTCATAACAGGTCTAAACTTGCATTTCTTAGTCAATAACGAAGGCCCTTGGCACTGGCGCAGTAACAACCACTGTGTCATCTATAACCCTTCCTAATAGCATCAGGTCTGGCTTAGTGTCCAATTACACCTCTTGTCTCATCACACATTTCTGAAGTGCCTAGGGCTTTTTTTTCTCCTTGTCAGTTCATCACTGGGACAACAGAGCTGAGTTCTACAATGGACATCAGCAAGCACTCGCAGAGTTATCTCGTGGCTGACAGCAGAATCCCTGACTGCTTCTTCCTCACCTAACCAAACTTACCTGAGCTAATTGCAACATTGGAATTAAAGGTTGGATGAATCCAGTTAACTTAAAACAGGGGAATTGTGAGCTAGCTTAAAATATATTACTGCAAAAGCCTTTGAACACTTTTAACTTCTGAGGTTTGACTTACCAAGGTAATTCCTGCTGTTATCTGTAACTTTGATGTTCGTGGCTCCCGCAGGGATCACTGTCACATTATTGTAACCAAAGTAACCTACGATTAGTTAAACAAAATACATATTAACTCCATGACACAAACTATCACTGAAAGTTCTGAAGTCACCGTACATTATGCATTGTTTTGGAGATTTGAAATTTTGGTTTATCCAGAAAAGTGCAGTCAGTGAGTGACAGAGCACTCAGGTGTTAGACATGCATTTTTGGGAATGGACTTTAAACCATCTAAGTAATAAAAAAAAAATCCTGGAAATTCCTGCTGGGCTGTCTTATTATAGAATCAAAGCTATTGGAAAAGGCATAACCCCCAGATGCCACAACCAAAAATCCATTGATTAGAACCCTTGAAAGAAAAGTTTTGCATTTTCATAGCACAAGTTATGACCCAAGTATAACTCATTAGTGCTGTGATAGAAGTTTTCAAGTGCATTTACTACTATATTGTAAGAAACACAGCATACGTTCCTACAACTACCAAGAAACAAAATTATCTTTCTTTAATGTTACTTTAGAGATGGATACATCGCTGTAGTTGTTCCAACAAGCAGCATAAAATCTTTCATACACACCCAATAGAACAGAAAGGATTTCATTGTAACATCTGATCCCATACAATGGCACCACATTGGAGGACCAGACTAGATTTTAGCACTGAATTTGATCTCGTACCTTTTTGTTGCAGAAGCAAGTATATTGTTCAATGAATCATAATTAACACGAGGAATGGGCTGCCGGCAGCGGTGGTCGAGGTGGATAAGATAGGGTCTTTTAAAAGACTTTTGGATAGGTACATGGAGCTTAGAAAAATAGAGGGCTATAGGTAAGCCTAGTAATTTCTAAGGTAGGGATGTATTCGGCACAACTTTGTGGGCCGAAGGGCCTATATTGTGCTGTAGGTTTTCTATGTTTCTATGTAACACAATGCAGTAGGGATATAAAACCATGGAAAAGGACTACAGATACTAACAGAGCCAGAAGATGCTATAAATATCTAAATTGTCCTTTGTAAGATCACCTAGTCTAATTTCATCGTCGTTAGAAAATAGTGGTAGAACATTTGGCTTTTCAATCCTGCTCCACCATTCTACATGACCATAACTGATCATCCACACCAGTACTATTCCTGCCTTCTCTCCATATTGCTGAATCCTGTTAACATTAAGTAATATATCTACCTCTTTCTTAAACATATTAAATGACTCTGCTTTCTGTGGTAGAAGATTCACCACTGTCTGGGTGAAGAAACTTCTCCTGATATTGGTTTAGATGGCACCCCCCATATCCTGAAGCTACAGCCCCTTGTTCTGCATTCTCCTATCATTAGGAGCTTCTTTCTATAGCTAGTCTGCCCTGATCTGACTCTAAAATATTTCCTTTATTTCAAATACTTCCCCTTTCTTTTGGTACAGTATCTCTGCTTCAGTCATTCTCTGCAGCTAACATTCCATTTTCCAACCTTCTGTCCAAGGACAAACAACTTCTCTCCGCATTGATTTTAAATTTGTTAGGTTGAGACTCAAACAGAGGAAATTTGTCTTCACCTCTTTTACCCTAAGAAAGCCCTTTATGTTAATGTACCTTTCTATATAAACTCATAACTTGCTTCTTTCCATTGCAGAACACATTAATTGGTTTTTGTACCTTTTTATAAGGAAAAAATATCAATTGTGCAAATGGTTTTAGATATCCTTGTTAAGAGAAATGGTATTTGATAGAGAAAGCTAAAAGTATCAAAGCACTCATGAAAGCTGTGCAGACCAACTCACTGGGTGTATTTAAGGTAGAGATTGACAGGTTCTCATTTGGTAAGGGGATTAAGGATTATAGGGAGAAGGCAGGAGATTTGCATTAAATAAAATCAGACATAATTGAATGACAGAACAGACTCAATGGGCCGAATGGCTTAATTCTGTTCCTATATGTTAGGGTTTGTCCAGTGGGCTGCACATGAGTGAGATGAGGTGAAGACTCAGCTTTGAGCGTCTTGAAATTGGAGGATCCGTGATTGTAGTTTCTCAAAGTGAAGATGGTGTAGCTAAATATCTTATTTTAGGATAGTTCCATTTTGGACAACATGCTGTATTTATTTAATACATGAAATCCAAAATTTGCTTTTACATATTTCCCTTAACATGTCATTAAGTAGAAGGTTTGGTTTTAAATCAATGGGCAGTGGATTAGAGGGGACTTAAAAATGAATAAATGTATTTCATCTAAAAGTGATGGTGGCCCAGAACTCACTGACTGGAAGTGTGACGGAGACAGAAATCCTCACCACATTTACGATGTACCCAGTTGAACACATAAAGATCTGTAGCCCAAGAGCTGAGAAATGGAATTAATCTTAAGTCCAATTATAGCTGGCAAAGACATGGGCAAAATGGCCACCTTCTGTGGTGTAACTTTCTTTGTTAGTAGTAACAAACAGAATTTCACTTATATTAATCTGAGGGGTAGAAATTTGCCTTTATGGTTTTATGCTTAATGGGTCCTTATCAGGAACTGAATTAACCAATTGCCATGCTTAGTGCAGGTAACTAGGGATCGATTTCTCTCCCCATGAGATATCAAGAACTTTACCTACTGGATGTAACTCTCAAATGATTTGTGAAGAGTTATGGAAAGAGCCAATCATATATTATTTAAAATAAAGCAGGAGTATCTTTCCTAATTTTTTAAATGCTATTTGCATTGGGAAAAGTGAAACAAGCTGAGGTAATTATAATGATCAGCTAACAGCCAAGTTATAATAATGAAAATCTGGTGTATTATCATCGATAGAGAAAGACCAACAATGCACAATTGGCATTATCAGTAGGCTACGGCACTTGGGCTGTGTCCACAATAATGATACAACTGTCTGCCTCTGTGCTCTCTGTGGATGTGCATCTCCAGCAGCTTTTCTGTTTTTGCCAAGCTCAGAGGCATGGCCACTATTACTCTCCTGCCTCTTGAGCTGCTGTGCACTGCTCTTGTGATTGCGGGCTGCTGGCACGGACAGGAATTCTGATTCATGGTTTAGTCAAGGCACAAGGCATTCACCCATCGAGAATGTCAGGGCAATCACCAGAAGAGGGGAATGCTGAATGGTAGACTCTCCGGACCAGGGCACATGAGTTGTTCCGTCCACCGCACACCCCGCAGACATCCATTCTGACATCCGAGCCGAGGATATTGTCACAGCCTACTTTCTGAAAAGCACAAGAGAGGGGTAAAATAAACAAGGAAACACATCGGATGATTCAGCTCAGCAATTCTGTGTGCTTACCATCAGAAAAATTCTTGTATTAAACTCTAGAGCTGCTGAGGAGGGAATTGTACACATCTCAGTTACTCATAAGGGCTTGTTCCACATTTTTAAAATTTACATATTGATATTCATCATAGAGTAGGCCCTCCCAACCCTTGGAGCCACGCTACCCAGCAATCCTTTGATTTAACCCTAAGCACAGGACAATTTACAATGACCAATTAACCTACCAACCAGTACATCTTTGGACAGTGGGAGGAAACTGGAGCACCTGGAGGAAACACATGAGGTCACGGGCAGAACGAACAAACTTCTAATAGGCAGCAGCGGGAATGGAACCCAGGTCGCTGGTATTGTACAGCATTGGGCTAACCACTGTGCTACGATACCACCCTTTTGTGCAGAAAGTTCACAAGCAAGAAACAGCTTTCCCCTCAAACATTTCACTGTAAAGGCTCTTGTTTATCTTTTTCTCAGGTCTCCACAGTGATTAAAAAGTGCAAGGCACAGACTTATAAACACAAAAGCTTCTACAGATTCTGGAATTCTTGGGCAAAACACACAAAGTGCTGGAGGAATTCAGCAGGTCAGGCAGCTTTGATGGAAAGATGGAAAGAAACTCACAGCTGACATTTCAGGCCAAGACCCTTCAAGGCCCAAAACATTGACTGTCCATTGATGTTGCCTGACCTACTGAGACCGAGATGTAGTTTAATTCCCCTTCCTTTGTATTTATAGGGTCTTTTGCAGTGAGAAACAGATGCCCCTTTGAGTCTCTGGATTCTGGAAGTATAAAGATAATCTAACCAATGGCAGAAATTGAAAAATCCACTTCAGCATCTCCCTAATGGCCCAGCTGAAGTGCAATGGTCTTGCCTTGACCCAGGTCAAACAAAATATTTTCCATTCGGAGTATAACAAGCGAGGACGGGTGGAGTGATGTTGGGTGTCAGTCGGTAGGACACTTCAGTTAACCTATGCACTTTCAGGAAAGAACAGTTTTAATCCTGGAATGCTCAATAAATTGACAGTGCTAGCTCTTACGGTCAAGTTGTATGTTGATATGCTGTCCAGGCTTATGTTTAGAGAATTGAGTGGACAGGATGGAACATGAACTTTAAAACTTTATAGCACAACAAGAACACACACAGATGTATACTGGAAACATAGCGTAACAATCCTTTAAGAGACAGTTTAGCATCAAAATATACGGGACTTTTTCATCATGTCGAGTGGAAGACTTTTTTTTGCAGCTAATAAAATATTTCTATTTGGAAATGCTAAACATTGGCAGATAAGTGCATCACTTGAGAAGGGAGTAACAAACAGAATTTCACATATATTAATCTCTAATCGACTTACTTTACAAATG
This sequence comes from Hemitrygon akajei, assembly GCF_048418815.1. NCBI lineage: Eukaryota > Metazoa > Chordata > Chondrichthyes > Myliobatiformes > Dasyatidae > Hemitrygon > Hemitrygon akajei. The sequence continues at coordinate 18,771,787 of NC_133139.1, read as the reverse complement.
TAGTTCAGAGTCAAGTAGTTTGGGTTTCATAGTAATGCAAAGCTAGCATGTGCACGAGGTTTCATACTAATTTCAACTCATGTAAAGTGACTACCTCTCTGGGACGTCTCGCTTGGGTCTCAAGTTCATTTCTGTTTCTATAATCAGGTAGTATTCACTCTCAACTTTGTGGAACAATTTACCACTGACAACACATTTCCTTCAATAGAGGTTCTCAACCTGGGGTCCATGGACCCCTTGCTTAATAGGTGTTGGTCCATAGCATAAAAAAGATTCAGAACCCCTGCTACAAGTCTAAAATATTAACTTTGAAATGAAGCTTGTGGTTTTATGTATTACCTATATCAGCATCTGCATTCTTCCTTCACAAAACAAAGCACCGTTTAAGCAGATATTAAGTCCCACACTTGTTCAATATTTTTGTTGTATCAGTGAATACACATTGAGTTCCACTTATAGAGGGAGTACATTGAAAAGGGTGTGTTCAAAAAGGTCAGTGCTACACACCCTGACATCACCGTACTTCCTCTATAAGGGGAACTAGTATAAACAAATGGACAGAGTGAGCATGGGACTGTCTTTGTTGCTGGCTATTGCTAACTTCTGCATGGAGGACTTTGAGGAGAGGGCTCGGAGTTCATCACCCTTACACCCCATATGCCTCTTCAGATACATCAATGACACATTTATAGTGTGGCCTCCTGGACCCCAGACACTCCAACAGCTCCACGACCATTTTGAACAGCATACACCCAAACATTCAATTTACAGTGGAGATGGAGTAGAAAGGCTGCCTCCTGTTCCTGGACATTCTAATACGACAGAAACCAGACGGAAGCCTTGGTCATGGTGTCCTTTGGAAACCCACTCACATGGAACTATACCTCAACAATTATAAACCAATTCCAATACCAGTCCATGAACATGCAGAGAATGGAGGGATACAGACCTAATGTATCAGAAAGGATTAGTTCAGTTAGGCATTTAATTTTTCCCATCCAGCACAACACCATGAGCCAAAGGGTCTATCCATATATTGTAATGTTCAATTGACATTTTACATTATGATTGAAAGTTATTACTGGGCTCCCCAACTGAACCTCCAAAACCCCACCTCACTGTACAGGCAGGAGCTGGACCTGATACTGTTGAGTGTTTCCACGATGACATTGCATTCAGCAACACTTTTAGATAGGCAGATTGTGGCAAGAGATGCCAGTAGAAGTGATTGAGGCAGGTTCGATTTCAACATTTAAGAGAAGTTTGGATAAGTACGTGTGTGGGAGGTTTTGTAAAGGCTATGGTCCAGGTGCAGGTTGCTGGGACTAGGCAGTATGATAGTTTTGCATGGACTCAATGGGCCGAAGGGCCGGTTTCTTTGCTTAAGTGCTGTAAGACTCTGAAAACAAAAGTGTTGCGCATAGAGGAATAAACTGTTGCAATGTATGGAAATGTTGCATTCTAACTCTGGCCCTAGCAACAATGCTAAATTAGGATTGTAATGGACCTTAGGGAAGGTAAGGTACAAGCCCAACTTTCTTGAGCATGAGTCACCATTGATAAAATAGGAACTGGACCAAGGCAGTCATCACTTTGCATCTGCTCCGCTATCCAATAAGATCTTTCATCTCAGTCTCCCCTTCCTGCAGTAACCCAAATCCATTGGTTTCATTAATACCTAAAAATATAAACAATTCTTCCTTGAATATGCTTAATTAAGACAGACAGCAGTGCATTCTAAAGGCTGGGTTTAGTTCTTATTAATGCCTGAGATATGACTTACCAGACACTGTCCACTGATGCACATATCCGATGAGTTTGGGCTGCATTTTGTCCCGTCTAGAACAAAACCAAATCTGTAGTAAAAGTTCTTCCCTTTGGCCAGGCAGTTGAGATCACATTGGTTGGGAGCTAGAGGAGACAGCAGATTCAAAGATTAAACTCCTATTAAGTCTCCAGGGTATGAGCAGAACCCTGGGCCAAATCCACGTGAAGCAATTATGAGTCAGTGATAGTACTGAGTAAGAAGAGACTGTCGTTATGTTAAATAGCATTCAAAGAGTTAAATTACTTGGTCAAAGGTCACTACTGAATGCTTTACAATCCTCCCACTAGAACAAATAGTAACTCCCTCTGATGTAGCATCTTTAACTGTGCAAAAAGACTCCATGATGCTTCACAGATGAGAAAAATAATTTGATACCAAGCTAAAGAAATGCATAGAAATTATAAAATTCAAGGAGGAAAGGTAGATAAAGAGGCAAGAAGTTACTGAAGTGAATTCCTGAGCTTAAAACCTTGGCAGCTGAAGGCATGGCTGTTAATTTGAGTTGATTCAGCATCAGAAGAATGCCAATATCTCCGAATCCTCGAAATTCATGCACAATAGAGGCCATTCAGATTATTATGTGAGTGCCAGCCAAAAGTGGATCTCATTAGTTCAAAACAACAGATTCTGCTGATGCTGGAAATCCAGAGCAACACACACACACACACACACACACACACACACACACACACACACAATGCTGGAGGAACTCAACAGGTCAGGCAGCTTCTATGGAGAGGAATAAACAGTTGACGTTTTGGGTCGAGACCCTTCTTCAGAACTGGAAAGGAAGGGGTCAAAAGCCAGAATAAGAAGGGGGGGAGGGGAAACAGTACAAGCTGGAAGGTGATAGGTGAAGCCTGGTGAGGGGGATGGTAGGTGGGTGAGGGAAGAGGGCAATGAAGTGAGAAGCTGAGAGGTGATAGGTGGAAAAAGGTAAGAAATTGTTAAATTCCATGAAATGGCTTAAAATCCATTTACTTGCTGAGTTGTATACCCTGTTGAATTTGGCTAGTAGTGTGATAAGATTTCCTCATTGATCCTTTGCTCTTCTCATGAGGTAATTGTATGAAGCAACACTGTAAATATGTCTGCAACTACTTCCTTTGCCCTGTATTTCTTAGAACATTGAAACATTGTAGAATAATGAGTTTACAATCCTGATGGACACAGTGGAGTCCCACTGGAGAAAGATTGTTACTCCAAATGGCACAGCTGTAGTTTAGGCAAGCCTTTAGGGACAGTATATCTGCTAGTTTCTGATTTGAATATTCTGTGTTGATTTCTGCCTGGTAATTTAACCCAGATTTAGTTCATGACATTTTAGCCATGAGTTATTTTATTCGTATGTACAGTTGCAGTTGTAATTTCATTTTATTTGTGCACTAACTAGGTTTAAAGGGCCTCTGTGCATTGTGTTAAGTGTGCAGACCAATCAGTCCATCAAATCAGTTCTCCCATGCAGAGAGATTGGCATTAATCTGCAAACTAAATCCATCATCCCGGCTCCATGCTGTTTGAAAGCCTGGTTTAGCAAAATCTATTAACTTCAGAATTAAGATTCTCAATTGAATGGTCATCAATTGTCCCATTTCTAGCACCCATTATGTGTGGATGTGTCTCACAATTTCCACTTGAACTGATTTTAGTGTTGCATCTCCTAGTTCTACAAAGTTCAATGTAAATTTTATTATCAAACTACATATATGTCACCAGAGACAACCCTGAGATTCATTTTCTTGTGGGCATACTCAGCAAATATATAGAATAGTAGCTATAACAGGATCAATGAGAGATCATCCAGAGTGCAGAAGAGAAGAAACTGTGTGAATGTAAATATAAATAAATAGCAATAAATAATAAGAACATGAGATAATGAGGTAAAGAGTCCTTAAAGTGAGATCATTGGTTGTGGGAACATCTCAATGAGGGGCAAGTGAGTGTAGTTATCCCCTTTTATTCAAGAGCCTGATGATTGAGTGGTAGTAACTGTTCTTGAACCTGATGGCATGAGTCCTGAGGTTCTTGTACCTTCTACCTGATGGCAGTGGTGCAAAGAGTGCATAGCCTGGGTGGTGTGGATCTCTGAAGATGGATTCTGCCTGTGGATCTACCTGTGGATCTACCTGTGGATCTCTGAAGATGGATTCTGCTTTCCGAAAACAATGTTTCATGTAGATGTGCTTGGTGGCTGGGAAGGCTTTACCCTTTGATGTACTGGGCCAAACTCACTACCTTTAGTAGGATTTTCTATTCAGAGGCATTGGTGTTTCCATTCCAGAACGTGATACACTCTCCACTATACATCTATAGAAGTTTGTCAAGGTTTTAGATGTCATGCCGAATCTCTGCAGGCTCTTAAGGAAGGAGAGGCACCATGCTTCCTTCACAGCTGAATCTAACTGAAAAAGTATTGTTTGTTATCTTTTAATTCCATTCCAAATCTGATAAGCCTTGAACTATTGTGCCTTATCCTTGAATATACCAAAATGTACAGGTTTAATTTGATAAGGATTTCTCATAATTCATCCTTTTGAGATCTGCTAAATTTTGGTTGATCCTCATAGCATACCTTCCAAAAGCAATGCATCACATCAAAGGATAACACAGTCAATTCAATGGGCACATCAGGATTTAGGTCCAAGTTTCTGAACTCCCATTATCCTGATAACACGTATCTTCAGCCTCAGCTTATCTGAGAAATGCTCAACTTCCTGTCCTGATCAAGGTGCAAGACAAGGTGGAGTCGTACCAACTGAAATGGATCTTCAGCTCAGGACATGAGGATGTCAGTGATATCACCACTTTGTACCTGTGCAGAGCGTTTCACACTTACCCCCGTAGAATGGAAGCCACTGTTGAATCACCATGTTGCCCTGGATTGGCTTGTTGTTATAAATTGAACACTGAAACTTCCGGAAATCGGTGGACCCTGGAGGGCACGCCTGTGAAAGAAAATTGCCAATGTCTAAGTCAGCAATGTGTAAACAACCTGGAGCTGGTCACAGAGAATAATGTTTTTAACTTGTATCTGACAGTCTGTTCACTAGCATAATGGTTTGCTTATTAAGACTAGGGAACGTTGATCCTCAGATAGCACAAGAATTTAAATTCAAGGAAAGAAGTAAACTTGAAACTGGATAAAGCTGGTCTCGGAGAGAGCCACCATAAGACTAAAACCCTATCTGATTTCTTTTTAGGAATGAAATCTACTCTCTTGCAATGTTTGAGCGGTTTGTGAACCCAGACCCATTTGATGTTAAATTGCACTTTGAAAATGCCGAATCCTTAAGTTCAGGGGACAATTAGAATGGATCGTTAAACTTGTGCAACATGCAGACCCCGTGAACAAACTGGTATTTATGGAGCACCTGTAAATGTAGGGAAATGCACTTAAATTGGAGGAATGAAAGAAAATCAAATGAGGAGAAACAAAGAGGTAAATATGAGGCTGGTTGATTAACTGGGGTTTAGCTATAGTGTTAAAGAGAACTGAAACAGGAATGGTTAAAGCAAAGCATTTCTAAGATTGGTGGGAACAGTAGGTTAGCGGGTAGTGTCGCCGTCTTACTGTGCCAGCAAATTGGATTCAACTCTGCCACTGTCAGTAAATAGTTTATATGTTCTCTGCATGATCATATGGGTTTCCTATGGATGCCGCTTGTCAGTAAGGAGATCATACGTTCTCCCCCTGAGTTCTCAGGTTACATCCCACGTTACAAAGATGTACGGGGTAGTCTGTGATTTGGTCAGATGGGTGTAATTGGGTGACCCTGGCTCATTAGGCTGGAAGAGTATGTTATTATTCAGTATTTCTAAATAAAAATAGAAATAAAAAAATGAAATAAATTGTGGCCAATGATTGGACAAAGTTTTCGTTGGTACATCATGACATAGTTCATTCCCAACTACTTTCCAAAATCACTCAATAATGTCAAACACAAACAAGATGTTTCATTCAATAAGGTGTAGTGGCAGGTAGCCAAAGCAAGCCAACAGATAACAGAAATAATAACCATTCCAATACAGTTTTAGCAAAAGCCTTTTGTCTTTTTGTTTGCTAACTAATGCATAATGATCTGATACAGTTTTACATGCAGAAACATTGCTATCAACCACTTAACATTCCACCCACAGATGAAGGATTGGATACAAATAGCTGAATGCCTAGAAGTTAGCCCCTATCTCTCATTGCTATTTTGATATTGGCTACCTATTTATTAAAGGGATTTAAAATTAATCTTTACATTGAGACTGAGGACCATATTTAATTTTCTGAGTACATATACGAAATGCTGGTGGAACTCAGGAGGTCAGGCAGCATCTATGGAAAGGAATAAACATTCAACGTTTTGGGCCAAGACCTTTCATCGGGACTGGAAAGGAAGGGAGAAGTGGGGGGTGGTGTGGTGAAGGAGGACACAGTAGAAGGTGATAGATGAAGGAGGGGAAGACAGGTGGGTGGGAGAGGGGAGATGAAGTGAGAAGCTGGGAGGTGATGGGTGGAAAAGGTAAAGGTGCTGAAGAAGGAATCTGATACGATGTTACCTTGGATTTTCAGCACCTGCAGAATCTCTTTTGCTTCCCCTTTTGTTGCACAGTTGGCACAGTTTAACTGTAGTATTGTAAGAATAGGAGGGCATTGATCAATGTTACAGTGTAATTTTCACTCCTTTCCCATATAATCGTATTGGCAATATACCTGCTCAATGTCACTGGGTTGCTAGATCTCTATGCGTGGCAGCTAAGGACCACCTTGTATAGTTTTCGGCTGTGTCACGTGGTAATTTTGTTGGTGGAAAATCTGTTTTTATGGTAGGCAAATTCAATATCACCAACCAGCTGGTCTAAAGGGCTCGAGACATAGAAGACAGTGGAGGGTGAACCAGGACAGAGCAAGAGGGCAATTAAACAACTAATACGCAATACTAATCAGCCGCAGGCAGGGCAGCCGGACTGGAAGTGAACCATGGAAGGTGAAGAGGCGCAGGATGATGAACCAGGTAGGAGAGTGTTAGAAATGAAGAGGAATTTCTTTAGTGGTGATTCTGCAGAATTTCTTGCCAAAGGTGGCTGTGGAGGTCAGGTCACTGGACGCGTTTAAGGTGGAGCTTGATAGATTCTTGACTAGTTAGGATGTGAAAGGTTATGGGGAGAAGGCAGGAGAAGGGGGTTGAGAGGGAAATGGATCAAACATGATGAAATTGGGTAGAACAGCCTAATTCTGCTCCTATGTCTTTTGGTGTTATGTTCTGGAGTAAACATGGGAAATTTGGAGCAGAAGCAACAGGGTGAAGAGAGTTGTGAAAGGGAGAAGGCCAAGTGTGGCCAAAGCAGTTCTGGAAGGAAGATGGCAGTCAGGAGGTCAAGTGGGCGTGAAAGAAAAAGAGCAGAATGGCGCTGAAGCAGATGTGAAAGGGTGTTGGCCTAGTGGGCCATGTAGGGAGTGGCAGAGCAAAGAGGCAAGAGGAATAGGCTGCAGAGTAACCAGAAGTGGACCGCGGAAAGTGAAGAGGTACACAGTCTCTGGATGGATGGGGAGAGGGGAGCATAAGTAGTCTGAGTGAAGTGAGAGTGGATGAGATGCTGGCGACAGGGGAGGTGGACTGATCTGGAGTGAAAATGGGAAACTGGGTGCAGACCCCTGGTTGGCTGGAACTTCAGTAGACATGACGGAAGGTTGTAGCTCGAACTGACGTGAAAAGGAGAATGTAGTTTGGAGCTGAATCGGACCAGGAAGGGTGTTTGCCTGGTGGGCTGGGGAGGGTGAAGCAGGGATAGGAATGAACAGAGTGAGGGGGCAACTAAGCATTGAGTGTGCAACAGGAATTGGCTGTAGAGTGACTACAAGTGGACCCTGGAAAGTGGAGGCTAGGGTGAAGTGTGAAGTTTGAAAAGACGGAGTGGAGTTAAAGTGAACTTTGATGGTACTGAGGCAAAAAGTTGATTCGGAGTGGAAATGGCAAAATATGCAGGTCCCAACAGGCTGCGCCGTAGAGGACCTGAAAGGGCCGAGCATGTAGGGTAAACTACAGTACTGTACAAAAGTCTTAGGTACATATATACAGCTAGGGTGCCTAAGATTTTTGCAGAGTCCTGTACTTGTCAACGTAGAGCGGAGAGCGCGTTTGTAAATCTGGTGGGAGCAAAGCATGTTGGGAATGGTGAGGGTGGAGCATCATGGAAGGAGTGTGGGACAGGTGGCAAAGAAGGAGCACCTGGGTGGGGAGAGTGGTTAGTGAGTGTGGACACACCCAACCCTGAGACACCAGGCAAGATCATTTGATTCCAAACAATTGGTTTATTGATCATTACAGAATGTCTCTCTGGTGCTTCCTGCTCCCTCCCCTCTCCCTTCCCCTTTTTCCCAACCATGATTCCCCTCTCCCTGTTCCCTTCCCTCTCTCAGTCCACAATAGAGACCCGTGTCGGAATCAGGTTTATCATCACTCACATGTGTCATGACATTTGTTGTTTTTTGTGGCAGCAGTATAGTGCAATTATAAATTACAATAGTAGTGTGCAAAAGTCTTAGGTACTCTTGTTATATATATATGTGCCTAAGACTTTTGCACAGTACTGTAGAAGCAAAGATTGACGAAGTGAAGGGGCAATTAAACATATAGTATAGCATGCAAAGCAATCAGCCAAGGGTGAAGTTGGGTGAATGGAAGTGGACTGGACAATATGAAAGTGGAGTGAAGAAGGCAGGGTGAAGCATAAACCAATGCAGGCAAATGGGATTGGTGTAGAAAAAGACAAGGCCAACATAGACATGTCAATCTGAAAAGCCCTGTTTCCATACTGTATGACACCACGACTTTGAAGTGAAGGAGGAAGACACAAAAGCAATGTCAGAGGAATTGAGAGTTCAAGGAGGGATGGGAGTTGCAAAGATATTAAGTGTTGAATCATGGAGGGTTTTAAGTATGCAAACCTTATGAAGATTGAGTAATCATGGGTAACAATGGTGATGGGCGAAGGATTGTAAGAACGGATATGACTTGACTAGAAGAGGTCTGGAGAGAAGTTTTTTTCTAATGTTAATAGTGAATGGAATTTAAGAAGCTGCTTGGAGCAGTGTTTAAATGGTCACGTCCAGAATTGACAAAGATTATGCTATTTGTAGCAGCAGATGATCTAAACAGGAGATGGAGATAAGTGGAATTATGGATACTGAAGCTTAGGTCCGCATTGTAAAGGATGGTCAAGTAATGTAAAATCTAGTACAGTGAGGTACTGTGATTGAGATGGAAGATTCAGTTAATGAGAAAGGAATGGCAATTGGGATGTGGTTCAGTGATGCTCCCCCAAAGTTACCACTTGCCTCAAATTTGATGCTGCTCAGGCAAGCTAACCAAACAATGAAGGGATTGACAGAGGTGGTAAAGTGGTAGAATGAGTGTTGTCAGAGTTTACACTCAATGTCCACTTTATTAAGTGCACCTGCACACCTGCTCACCTGCTCGTTAATGCAAATATCTAATCAGCCAATCATATGGCAGCAACTCAATGCATAAAAGCATGCAGACATGGTCAAGAGGTTCAGTTGTTATTCAAACCTAACATCAGAATGGGGAAGAAATGTGATCTAAGTAATTTTGACTAGGAATGATTTGGTGTCAGATTTAGTTTAAGTATCTTAGGAAATACCAATCTCCTGGGATTTTCACACACAACAGTCTCTATAGAGAATGGCGAGAAAAACAAAAAAGTCTAGTGAGCTGCTGTTCTGTGGGTGAAAATACCTTGTTAATGACAGAGGTCAGAGGACAATGGTCAGACTGTTTTAAGCTGACAAGGAGGTGACAATAACTTAAATAACCACGTGTTAATACAGTGGTGTGCAGAAGGCTGGATAGGCTACAGCAGTAGAAGGCTACACCTGGTTCCACTCCAGTACCTAACTAAGTGGCCACTGGGTGTATATCTTTAATATTGCCATGGTCAGTGTGTATGGGAGGGTTGAGAGTAGATTCTTGTCATCTCTGGAAGTTATGATACGAAAATTAGAAAATACCTAATTTCTCGGGATAAGCAGTTATGAATGAAGAGGACAGATGAAGTGAAAGTTGAAATAGAGCTGAACAAATGATAGAGGAAGAATAGAAACATAGGGATGAAAAGTTTGTCAAGAATGCTTGAAATGAACAAATCAATAATTGAGACAAATGAATCAGAGAGAGTCCATTTGAAAAAACTTTTGGTGCTAAATTTATTCTGAGAAATATATTCACCTGAACATTGCATACTCTGTATTGTCTCTGATCTCCTTGACAGTCTTCTGCATTGACATATCTGAAAATTGAAAACAAACTTATTGTGGATCTTATCAATTCCCTGAAAGAACAATCATAAATCTGCAACAAAGCCAAACTTCCAGTTATTGGAGCAACACACACAAAATGCTGAAGGAATTCAGCAGGTCTGGCAGCATCTATGGAAGTGATAGATAGTCAATGTTTCGGGCTGAGACCCTTCTTCAGGAATGAGGAATTTCCAGCTATTGGGTTGTCTCCTGTCAAATTCTCTCACGAAAGTCTTCTCACCATCTACTAAAATTTGACAGTCATCCATGTAATAATATATTAGAAAAGGGGACCAACTATTTGGTCCATGAGTTTTTTTTAAAAAAAAACTGCCTTAAAGGAAAGGAGATAGGGAGATGGCCAAGTTTTCAGACAGAATTCCAGAGTTTAGTGCTTTGGCAGCTGAAGACAAGGCAGCAGGCAATGGAATAAAGAAAGTCAAGAATGCGGAGGAGGCCAGATTGGAGTAATGTCAAGATCTTGAAGGGTCACGAGACTAGGGAGGCGACAAAGAAAGGAAACACACAAAGCCTCCAGTGTGGTAGTGGCTGGATAATCATCTTAAAATTCATTCTGGATTGATAGTGTTTTAGAATCCTAACTTAAAATTTCATTCTTGGAAAATTTGCCACAAAACAGGCAATATATGCTATAGTATAGCAATATGGATCAGATATGATGGTTCGTTACTGTTATAGAAGATCAGTCTACCTGTCATTACCCCTTTAAGAATCTTTTGATAATTCTAGGATCAGTTGAATTGAGGATTATCCTTCTGGTTATACATTTCTCTCCAAACATTCATAAAGAATTACAAGGAATTATTTTTGCAGATGTTATTTGAAGGAAATGATATGCACAGTTTGAATTCGCAAAACATTTTTAATACCAGTCACTAATCATGGAAATCACCATTGGGAATTCCTCTGGGGAGTAACAAAGTAGGTAATTTAGATTGATTCTTCAGCCTATATTTCCGTTATATAAAACATTTTAAGCCCAGTTTAACACAAAAGCTGTGGACCTTGTCTCTGACTGTATTATATAGAAACACAGGAGACTGGAAAATGCCCTAAATGTGTCTGGGCTGATGCAGTAAAACTTTGAGGATTTTTTTCCCCCAATTTCCATGTAGTTGAAACTACGTGGACACCATAAACACAAGAAATTCTGCAGATGCTGGAAATCCAAGGTAACACACACAAAATACTGAGGAATGCAGCAGGTCAGGGAACATCCATGGAAACGAACAAACAGTCGATGTTTCCGGCCGAGACGCTTCTTCAGAACTGGAAAGGAAGGGGGAAGATGCTAGAATAAAAAGGGTGGGAAGAGGGGAAGGAGGCTAGCTGGAAGATGATAGATGAAGCCAGGTGGTTGGGAAAGGTAAAGGGCTAGAGACAAAGGAATCTGATAGGAGAGGAGAGTGGACCATAGGAGGAAGGGAAGAAGGAGGGGCACCAGGGACAGATGATAGGCAGGCGAAGAGAGGTAAGAGGTCAGAATTGGCAATAGAGGAAGAGGGGAGGGGAAGGAATATTTATTTTTACTGGAAGAAGAAATTGAAATTCACACCATCAGGTTGGAGACTACCCAGATGGAATATAAGGTGTTGCTCCTCCATCCGAGGGTGCCTCATCTTGGCACAAGAGGAGACCATGGATCAACATGTCAGAACAGGAGTGGGAATTGGAAGTAAAATGTTTGGCCACTGGGAACTTCCACTACTTCTCACCATTTACGATGGGTCTCAACAATGTAGAGGAGGCCACATCAGGAGCACTGGATACAATAGACGACCCCCAGCATATTTGCAGAACACTATCCTTTTAACTTCATTGAAAAGTACCTGGAGCTGGAAGACTGGGTAATCATGGTGACTCTTCCCCTCCAAACTGTGGCTAACAATTGCACCTTAAGAACAGGGAGATCAACATGGACCATTGTTTAAATAACCAGGGCCAGTAATCTGTAACAGGTTTCTTACTATGCGTTCCATTCTCTCCACCACCAGCACACTGGAGCTCATCCAGGCTTGTTCTGATATTGTCTCCTATTCCCACAACTTCAACCCCCTTGAAGGGTCACAGTGTCTGGCACGTGGGAATAGCAATATTTAATGGGTTCCCTTCCAAATCCCATACCATGTCAGCTTCCCTCACTTACATTGACTCTGTCTATATTTCTCACTGCCTTGGTAAAGAATATATGAAATAGGAGCAGGAGTTGGCCGTCTGACCCATCCAGCTTGCTCCACCATTCAACAAGATCATGGGTGATCTGGCTGTGGACTCAGCTCCACCTCACTGCCATTTTCCTATAACCCTTAATTCTCCTGTTATGTGAAAATCAATATAACTGTGTCTTAACTGTATTTAATGAGGTAGCCTCTATTGTTTCCCCAGGGAGAGATTTCTACAGAATCTCTATTCCTTGGGAAAAGCACTCTCTCCTCATCTCTGTCCTAAATCTTAAATCTAAATCCCTCCACATCTTGAGGCTATGGTCCCTAGTTCTGGTCTCACTTACCAGTGGAAGCAATTATTATGCCTCAATGTTGTCTAACCCTTTCATAATTTTATGTTTCTATAAGATTCCCCCTCATTCTCCTGAATTCCACTGAGTATGGTCCCAGGTGACTCAATCTCTCCCCCCAGATTAAAACATCTCCTCTCCAGAATCAACCTGGAGAACCTTCTCTGCACTGCCTCCAGAGCCAGTAGATCTTTTCTCAAGTAAGGAGACCAGAACTTGATGCAGTACTCCAGATGTTGCCTCACCAGTATGTTATACAGTTGCAGAATAACCTCCCTATTCCTCAGTTTAACTCCTTTAGCAATGAAGGCCAACTTTCCATTTGCCTTCTTGTACCTCTAAAACAACCTTCTGTGATTTACGCACATGGACATGTATGTCCCTCTGCACAACAGCATGCTGCAAACTTTCACTTTTTAAATAATAAGCTGATTTCCTATTTTTTTCCTCCAATGTGGATGACCTTGCATTGACCAATTTTGTACTCTATCTGCCAGACCCTTGCCCACTCACTAAACCTATCTATATCTTCCTGCAGACTCTCCGCATCTTCTGCATTTCCACTCAGTTGACAGGGAGAAAGTAAAGCCTGATGTAGCAGTACTTCAGTGGAGTAAAGCAAATTACAATGGTATGAGAGAGGAGTTGGCCAAAGTAAATTGGAAGGAGATGCTGGCAGGGATGATAGCAGAGCGACAATGACTTGTGTTTCTGGGAAAAATGAGGAAGGGGGAGGATAGATGTATTCCAAAAATAAAGAAATACTCAAATGGTAAAATAGTACAACTGTGGCTGACAAGGGAAGACAAAGCTAATGTAAAAGCAAAAGACAGGGCAAACAACAAAGCAAAAATTAGTGGGAAGACAGAGGACTGGGAAGCTCTTAAAACCTTACAGAGAGCAATGAGAAGAATCATTAGGAGGGAAAAGATGAAATATGAAAGCCAGTTAATAAACATTATCAAAATGGATAGTAAAAGCTTTTTCCAAGTATGTAAAAAATAAAAGAGAGTTGAGAGTAGATATAGGACCACTAGAAAATGAGGCCAGAGAGATAATAATGGGAGACATGGCAATGGCAAATGAATCAAATGAGTATTTGGCATCAGTCTTCCCTCTGGAAGACACTAGCAATGTGCCAGATGTTGAAGGGTGTCAGGGAAGAGAAGTAAGTACAGTTACTATTACAAGGGAGAAAGTGCTCAAAAAGCTGAAAGACCTAAGGGTATATAATCAGCTGGACCAGAGAAACTGCACCCTAGGGTTCAGAAAGAGGTAGTGGTAGAGATTGTGGAGGCATTAGTAATGATCTTTCAAATATTATTGGAATCTAATATGGTTCTGGAGGACTGGAAAACTGCAAATGTCACTCCACTCTTTAAGAACAGAGGAAGGCAGCAGAAAGGTGGTTGGGAAGACCTCAGTGGTTGGGAAGATGTTGGAGTCAATTGTTAAGAACAAGGTGATAGAAATCTTGGTGACACAAGACAAGAAAAAGTCAATATGGTTTCCATAAGGGAAAATCTTGCCTGATGAACCTGTTGGAATTCTTTGAGGAGATTGCATGTAGGATAGATAAAGGGGATGCAGTGGATGTTGTATATTCAGACTTTCAGAAGACATTTGACAAGGTGCCACACATGAAGCTGTTTACCCAGTTAAGAGCCCATGGTATTACAGGAAAGTTACTAACATGGTTAGAGCATTGGTTGATTGGTAGGAGGCAGCAAGTGGGAATAAAAGGATCTTTTTCTGGTTGCCTGCCAGTGATTAGTGGTGTTCAGCAGGGGTCAGTGTTGGGACTGCTTCTATTTATGCTGTGTGTCAATGATTTAGATGATGGAATAGATGGCTTTGTTGCCAAGTTTGCAGATGATATGGAGATTGGTGGAGGGGCAGGTAGTGTTGAGGAAACAGGTAGGTTGCAGAAGGATTTAGACAGATTAGGAGAATGGGCAAGAGAGTGGCAAATGAAATACAATGTTGGAAAATGCATGGTCATGCACTTTGGTAGTAGAAATAAATGTGCAGACTATTTTCTAAATATGGCAAAACTTCAAAAATCTGAGATGCAAAGCGACTTGGGAGTCCTTGTGCAGAACACCCTAAAGGTTAACTTGCAGGTAGAGTTGGTGGTGAGGAAGTCAAATGCAATATTAGCATTCATTTCAAGAGGTTTAGAATACAAGAGTAGGGATGTGACGCTGAGGTTTTATAAGTCATTGGTGAGGCCTCACCTTGAGTATTGTGAACAGTTTTGGGCTCCTCACCTAGGAAAAGCTGTGCTGGCATTCGAAAGGGTTCAGAGGAGGTTCACAAGGATGATTCCGGGAATGAAAGGGTTATCATTTGAGGAATGTTTGATGGCTCTGGGTCTGTATTCACCAGAACTTAGAAAGATGAGTGGGGATATCATTGAAACCTCTTGAATGTTGAAAGGCTGAGACAGAGTAGATGTGGAAAGGATGTTTCCAATGGTAGGGGAGTCTAGGACAAGAGGGCACAGCTTCAGGATAGAGGGGCATCCATTTAAACAGTGATATAGAGAAATTGCTTTAGCCAGAGGGTGATAAAATTGTGGGATTTATTACCACAGGCAGCTGTGGAGGCCAGGTCATTGGGTGTATTTAAGGCAGAGATTGGAGGTTCTTGATTGAACATGGCATCAAAGGTTATGGGGAGTGGGGCTGAGGAGGGGGAAAATAGGATCAGCAATGATTGAATGGCAGAGCAGACTTGATGGGCCAAATGGCCTAATTCTGCTTCTATGTCTTATGTCCTTAATTAGGCATCTAAAAACAAATTTAAGATAAGCTGCAATTAATCCCCTCTTCCAAATTGTTAAAGCAGTCAAGCACCACAATCACCCCAGACGTTGTCTCTTCTCACTCCTACAATTGGACAGATGAATCAAAAGCCTGAAAGCACATGCCACCAGGTTCAAGGAGAGCTTCTATCCTACCGATGTAGGCATAGTACGATAAGATAAACTCTTGACCGCACAATCTACCTCGTAACGTCCTTACACCTCATCTACCTGCACTGCACTTTCTTTGCATTCTGTTATTGCTATCCTTCGTATATGCACTGTGGTATTGAATTGGTCTCAATGAATGGTGGGCAGGATACTTTCTCACTATAGCTCAGCGTTGTTCTCCTTTGTACTGCCTTAATGCACTGATGCAATCAAATTATTTGTACGGATGTCAAATAAAGCAGTTTTTCCCTGTGCCTTGGAAGCTGAAAATGTACAATTAGAACCACAAGCAGAAAGTAAAGAATTTTCTTTTAATCTAAACGTTGTTCAGATTTGAGTCTCATTTTATTGTAATGGATAAGAAGGGAAATGTTAAAAGATATGGGGAAAACAACAATGAATTTACATTAAAGAAGATAGGTTTGGTGGTTTTGCCATCAGTGAAATATTGTTTAGTCTCATGTAGGTTCTAATTTTGTTAATTCCAAAGCAATTTTCTTGAATTTTGAAGATTAATGGGTGATTGAGAATAATAAAAGATTTGGCAAAATTAATGCAGAGGGACCATTTCCTGTGGTGTAGGGATCCAGAGTGAAGCATACAATCTCAGAGCAAAAAGCTGGGTCATCAAGGAGTGAAATTACAGAGTTCAAGTTCTATAAGTACAGAGAAATTCAGAATTCTCTGACTCTTTAGTGATGTTTTATTTTTGCATTTTTTTCTTTATAAAATATATTCTCTGATTTTAATCAAAATCATAATTAGGTTGTTTCTGTCTTACATACATCCAATTCAAAAATTAATCAATTAATCTAAACGCAATCCTTCCCTCTATATTTTTTATTTATTTCTAATATCTAATATTGTGAGTCATTTTGATTTGGTAAAAATTTGTTACTTCATTGAGACAAAGTAGTAATACTTTTATTAGAATAATTCCCGCAATCTACAGGATAAAATTGTCTTTGCCCACATTTCCATTAACGTAGTAGATAATTTTAACCACCAGATGTCAATAAAGTGAGTTACGACTATGCAGTAATTAGACCATAAGACACAGGAGCAGAAATAAGCCATTTGGCTCATCAAATCTGCTCTGATATTCGATCATGGCTGATTTATTTTCCCTCTCAATCCCATTCTCCTGCCTTTCCCTCATTATATTTGATGCCACTGCCAATCAAGAAACTATCAACTTCTGCTTTAAATATATCCAGTGATTTCGCCTCCACAGCTGTAAGCGGTAAGAAATTCCTCAGTGATGCACCATCAATAACTCTCTGAGACGTGAGGTGAGATATCGGCTTTTATTGACTGGAAGAAGGAACAAGCAGTAGTTGACCACCATACTACATCCTGGAGACTGAGGGCAGGGCTCAGGCCTCAATCGCCTTTATACCGGCGTCTGTGGGAGGGGCCACAGGAGCAGTCAGTGGGGGTGGGGTGGGGGCGTGTCCAGACAGGTATATGTAGTTCACCACGCTCAGATTCACCACTCTCTGGTTAAAGAAATTCCGGCTCATCTCTATTCAAAAGGGACATCCTTCTATTCTGAGGCTGTGCCCTGTGGTCCTAGACTCTCCCACTACTGGAAACATCCTCTCCATGTCCACCTTATTTAGGCCTGAGAATATTCAATAGATATTCACTGAGATTTCCTCCACTAACTCCAGTGAGCGATCAAATGCTCCTCATACATTAACCCTTTCATTCCTGGTATAATCCTTGCGAACTTCCTCTGGACCCTCTTCAAGGCTCACAATGGGATGCTTTTGCAGCCAATCTAATGTGGAAAATACCAGCATTGTTGATTTCCAATGTAGTAGCAAGAGATGTGCACAATACATATGGAAGTACTGGGCACTTACCTCAGGCAACGCCTGATCCGGAAAGATGCTCCCCCTCCACAAGTGCCGGAACAAACACTCCAACTGCTCCACCCTGACCATTCACCAATCCACACCTGTCGCCGTTGTCGGGGCCTGTTTATCCACTGGGATCTTCTTAGCTTCTGATTTGCAGCCTACTTGTAGAAATAAACATTAATGACATTGAGCAGTCAATCACTGTGCCCAACACAATGTTTCCAAATCCTTTACCACAGGATGGAGTTGCCACAAAGCGCGTGCCCTTTTAAGGTGTAGGAATAGTTTTAGGAAAGAGAAAGGTGTAGCCAGGTCGTCTTGACCTTTTCTTTTGCACCTAGATTTAGATGGTGATTAAATTGCAGTAGACTATTCACTCTAATGTACCAATGTGCAAGGGCTATTCACTAGTTTCCACACCTCTAACCTTCCAACACAGACTTCAATATTTATACTGTTTGAATTACAGATCAAATTCCAGTCTTACAGTGGAATCTGCTTCCACTGTTCTACAAGGCAATGTTTTCTGAGTATATTCCAATTCACTGCATAAAGAAAATCTCAACCTTCTGGGAGTTATAAAAACCAAAGATTTCTTGTCACAGCAGTCAAATTAAATTTGATATTGAAGTATGTATATGTTACATATACTACCTGAGATTCATTTCCCAGCAGACACAGGAGAATAGAACACAATAGACTTTGTGAAAAACTAGACATAAAGCAAGACTGACAAACGACCAATGTGTAAAAGAAGACAATTTGTGCAAATACAAAAGTACACACATAGACATGCACACACACTAGATATTCTGGCAAAATTGAATAAAGTATATTTTTGGCCCAATTATGCAGCTGCCTAATTGGTCGAAGTTTCTTTGAAATAGTTATAAAACAAACAAACTACTATTTTAGACATAGTTATAAAAAAGGCATAAAACAGACAAACTACTATTTAATTGAATAGAATCAGGCTCTCATGACCAGACTATATAACAGTTTCTTCCCCCAAGCTATCAGACTCCTCAATATCCAGAGCCTGGACTGACACCTTACTGTCCTATTGTCTTGCTTATTATTTATTGTAATGCCTGCACTGTGTTGTGCACTTTATGCAGTCCTGGGTAGGTCTGTAGTCTAATGTAGTTTTTTCTGTGTTGTTTTTTACGTAGTTCAGTCTAGTTTTTCTACTGTGTCATGTAACACCATGGTCCTGAAAAAACATTGTCTCATTTTTACTATGTACAAGCAGTTATGGTTGAAATGACAATAAAAGTGACTTGTCTTGACTAAATTGTTTATTTAAATGAAATACAGGACAATATCAATACTACTACAGTACTGTAAATCTGTCTAGTCATTTTTAATAGTTATCGGAGGAGTTTAGCATATGTTGCTGCATTCTTTTGTTTGACTATAAATGAACAAAATCTGTGCAGACACCTAGTGAAGATAATAGACTACCTTCATACAATGCTATCCACAACAGCATCCTCCGAATCTTAATTTCTATTGTAACATTTGAGATGATTATCAATACCTTCAAGTTCTTTGTAGTTCCTAACTTGCTGAAGTAGTGAAATGATTTGATTTTCATTCACAACCATATCTGGCATCTCCAAGCCCGAATGCTTGAAACTGCAGTGAGCAAAACAGTTACCGTAGTTCTGAATTGTCTTATTTCTTATTTCTCGCTAACTATCAGTGACAAAATTTACTGCTTTTTGAACACAAGCACATACAACAGCCACTATTTAAAAACGACTTGCTCTAAGCATGGTGTAGTGTCCAACGGCCACACAAGTGTTTGCATCTGATGCTAATTAGAAACTGTTTGGCAACAGTCCCCTGTTCCAATTAAGTGGCATAGTGTCCCAAATAAATGAAGGGAATCCCTGCTATTTTCTCAATTAGTTTTCATTTTATAAGAGTCGCAGTGGATTTCAGTAGTATAATATATATTCTGGTGCTATAATGTATCATATATAATATTACGCATTCACTGGCCACTATATTAGGTACACCCGTACACCTACTCATCAATGCAAATATCTAATCATCCAATTGTGTGGCAGCAACTCAATGCATAAAAACCCGCAGACATGGTCAAGAGGTTCAGTCCAAACATCTGAATGGGGACTTTGATCATGGAATGATTGTTGGTGTCAGAAAGAGTGGTTTCATTATCTCAGAAACCACTGATCTCCTGGGATTTTCACACAAAACAGTTCCTAGAGTTTACAGAGGAATGTTGTAGAAGATAAGAAAAAACATGCAGTCAGAGATAGTTCTATGGGTAAAGACACCTTGATACTGAGAACATGAGTTGTAAAGTCCCTGAAAGCTTGTAGAATCAGTTCAGAGTAGACCTAAGTGAAGTTATCCACGTCGGTGCAGAAGTATAGCACTTTGGTTGTGACAACCACTGAATACCTTCACACAACAATTCTACATCAATCCTATTTTATTGGTCCAACATTCTCATTGACTCGTCCGAGATTCTATTTCACTGCTACACTCAACCTGCACAGGAGGGGCAATTCGCATTGGCAATGAACCCAGCAGCACAATTGCCTTTAGAACATGGGAGGAGCTGGATTATCCACGAGAACGTACAGCTCCACACAGGCACACTGGAGGCTAGAACTGAACTAAATTCAGTTGAACAGTGAGACGACGGTTGTACTAGCTGTGCCACTATTGCGAATGAAGGTTTCAATAGGCTTGTGAGTGGTGAAAGTAGCTGGTTCTTGAATGGAAAGGATATAGGATCAGAACCTCAGGTCAGGGTCAAATCATAATCTAGTTAACACGGAAAGATTATCTCCTAACGTTTCTAAGTTTTAGGAGTATAACTAGTATTGGAGACTCATTTAACAAGTTAGATTTAAATAAGGATATCTATGGTCCTTTTTTCCCTTCCCAGAGATCTCATGCCTTGATGTCTTACCTGCATGCACATAAGGAGACATGAAGGCTGACTCAGAAGAAAGAAACCAGCATCTTACTGACGTGATTTGAATTCTCATGAACTGAACCTCCCCAGTATCCTGGAATTGCTTTTCTCTTAAGTTATATGAAACAGATCTTTAACATGCTATATCGCACTTTGTGATGATAACAAGCTTTTAACACCAGGCATCAATAAAATATGACACAAGTACCTACCACATACACCGACAAGGGGGCAAAACAGAAGTAGATTAAATACATTAAAATTGCAATTACCTTCCCAACTACATTTCTGGTAAAATGCCCACATCAGGTTCATTTCTTTCCCTTATCAATTCAGACTGTCAAGTAATCTTTTCAATGTCACAGATAACTGCTAGGCTTCTGAAACTGCTCATACTTCACAGAAAATTTCCATACATCAGATCTGGCCCGGTTGCTTCTGCTCTGCAGCCTTCTCTACCATGAGGGCCTTGTGATGAAACTACGCTTGTAACGTTGTTGGTGAGTTTGTAAACAAAGCTGTCTGTCTGCTCTCTCAGGCTGATGTAAAGAATCCATACAACATTTTGATGAAGATGTTCAGTGCTATATCCAGGCCTGAAGGCACATGCCACCAAGCTGAAGGGCAGCTTCCATTCTGCACTTATATGATTATGGGATGAATCCCTTGCACATTAAAATGGACCCTTGGCCTCACAAACAACCTCCTTGTGATCTTACCCGTTATCGTCTACCTGCGCTGCACTTTCTCTGGAACTCTAATACTCTATTCTGCCATGCACTACTTCCATATACTGTTGTAATGAATTGATCTGTATGAACCATATGCAAGGCATTCTTTTCACTATTCTTCAATGCACGTGGCAATAATAAACCAACTCGTCATGTGCAGTTTGGTGGTTGGGTGGAGATACGTCTCTCCCAATGGAGGCGCAAGGTGCTCCTTCCCTCTGCTAGCCTGCAGGTCACGCTTGTGCAAGGTGCAGTGCCTGCTCAGCCCCTCGATCAGGGTCACATGGGAGCTGGTGGTGGATGGTCATATGAGCAGCTGGTGCTCATCACAAGACCTGGTTATGCAACCACTGCCGCCGGGCAGAAAGTCTCTGGAGAATATTGATAATGGCTGTGGTCACCCATTTTGTAAAGACACTGCCCAGAAAAAGGCAAAACCAAACCACTTCTGTGGAAAAATTTGCCAAGAACAACCATGGTCATGGAAAGACCTTGATCACCTATGTCATACGACATGGCACATAATGAACAAATGATTGTGTGCAGGCTGCAATGGCAATTTACTACAGCAGTTCAAAAGTTCTCATTGAAATTCCAGGTATAAATTCTCAAGTGTGGATCAACTAGGGTACACGGGCATAGACCTTTTTAATATCTAATTATGCTTACATCATTTGATAGAGTTTTTGATAAGGTAATAGAGAAGGTTGATGAGGGAACTATTATTGATGTAGTGTATTTAGACTCCCATAAAGCAGTTAATAAAGATCTGCATAATACAAGTAATCAAAAATAATCCTAGGGAACAAAAGTTGTTGTTGCATCTGGATAGGAATTTAGCCAAGAGTGATCTGTTGCTTTTGGTCTGGAAGGGCCAGAATTAGGAGCACTATTTTTTTATTAATGGGGTTAATGACTTAGACTTAAAGGAACATAGCACAATTTCCAAATTTTCAGACAGCATTGAACATAGAAGCAGTGTAGAAGCACTGCGAACTGTAATTGACTTCTACTGGAAATGGATAGGTTGGTGGAATGGGCAGACACTTGGCAGATTACATTTAACATAAAAAACATGAAGTGAAAGAAGAACAAGGGTAAATGAAATAAACCAGAGGACACTGTTCCAAAAAGGTAAAGGAAAAAGATATCTAGGGGATATATACGCATATGCTCCGCAAGTAACAGGTCACACACCTGTACATACATACACACACACACACACACACACACACACACACACACACACACACACACACACACACACACACACACACACACACACACACACACACACACACACACACACACACACACACTAAAAAGAGCATGATGGATTTTATAAACCTCCCATTAGATGCCGATAATACAAGAGTAAGGAAATAATAATGAACCATTTTAAAACATATGTTTGGCCAGAACCGGAGTACTGTGTTCAGTTCCTGGCATCATATTTTAAGAGGGATGTCAATACCTTAGAGATTTACTAGTATGATTCCAGGAATGGGGGACTTCAGCTTTATGAATAGAACTGTGAAAAACGCATTTGCAAGGACACCTGATAGAGTAATTTAAAATCACAAAGGGGTTCAGATTTAACACAGAGATAAACTGTTCCCATTCGTTGAATAGTCAATGACCAGAGTATATGGAGTTAAGCTGACAAGAGTGCACCGAATGCAATGATGTAGTAATGCATTATTGCAATAATGCAGTAACTTCACACTCCACAACTCACAAACACACTCTCATCCTGTACTAGTCAACTTTCACCTTTTATGCTGCTCTTTCACGTTTATTATAATCATACCTGCAACTTTATACTGCCTTACATATAAATTCACCTCTCACTCTATGTTATCCTGTCAATCATCAGGCCATGCCCCCCAGGCACTTGGGCTGATATTATTTTGTGACTATATGTGCTGGATCGCAACAGTATAGAGTCATAGAATACTAAAGCACAGAAACAGTAGATTAGTACTAATCTGCCCAGTCCCATCGACCTGCATCCAGGCCATAGCCCTCAATAAACCTCCCAACTATGTACTTATCAAAGTTTCTCTTAAATGTTGAAACTGAACCCACATCCACCACTTCCGCTGGCAGTTCATCCCACACTCTCACCACACTCTGAATGAAAATGTTCTCCCCCATGTTCCCCTGAAACGCTTCACCTTTCATTCGTAACCCATGACCTCTAGTTCTACTCTCATTCAACCTCAGTGGAACAAGCCGGCTTGCATTTACCCTATTTGTGCCCCTCATAATTTTGTATACCCCTATCAAATCCCCCCTACTTTCTTCTATGTGTGTGTGTGTGTGTGTGTGTGTGCGCACGCCCTTAACTCCTGGTGGAGTCGTCGGGGCACCGTCATGACAAGCTTTTTACACCGATCTTTTTGGTGATTGCTCATCATACGGCGTGCCTTGGGCATCTGAAACCTGGCAGACCCCATCCCTCTCCAGGTTGGATTCGAAGTCCGAAGTCCGGCATTGATGCCACTACGCCACCAGCCGGCCAGGGAATAAAGCCCTAACCAATCCTTATTTATCAATCCAAATCCAAACCAATCAACCAATCCAAAGTTTCCTTATAACTCAGGCCCTCAAGTCCTGGCAACATCCTTGTAAATTTTCTCTGCACTCTTTCAATCTTATTCATATCTTCCCTGCAGGTAGGCGACCAGAACTGCACACAATACTCCAAATTAGGCCTCACCAATGTCTTATACAACTTCAACCTAACATCCCAACTCTTGTACTCAATACTTTGATTTATTAAGGCCAATGGACCAAACCTGTGGCGCCAGTATGTGTTGTGTGTGATTATATGTACTGTGTTTTCCACCTTGACCCCAGAGGACTGATGTTTTATTTTGCTGTATAGATGTGTATGGTGAAAACTTAAACTTGAATGTGAAATGAATAGAATTGAAGGTACAGTGTGAGGATGGGTGGTGGAGGCAGATTCAGTTGTACAGTTCAAAAGGCAGATGGAGAGGAAAAAGGATGGTATGATCCTGGGATAATGGCAGTGAAGTGGGTTGAGTTGAACAGCATAAGCCCTATAAAACTTAGAGAGTTGTATAACGTCACGAGGGTCATAGATAGCGTGAATGTGCTCAGTCTTTTTCTCAGGGTTTGGGAATCAAGAACGAGAAGGCAAAGGTTTAAGGCAAGAGGGGAAAGATTTAATGGGAACCTGAGGACAACAATTTTGCTTTTATCCAGAGAGTGGCATGTATGTATGTGGAATGAGCTGTCAGATGAAGTTGTTGAGGCTGGTGCAATAACAACTTTTAAAAGCCAGTTCAACAGGTACATGGATAAGAAAGGTTGAGAAGGTTATAGGCAAATGTGACTAGCTTGGATCAGGATTCTTGGCCAGCAGGGACCAGCTGGGCTGAAGGGCTTGCTTCCATGCTGTATGACTCTCTAACCCTATGGGTTTAATGGCCATCGTCCATACCGTAATCCTTCTGTGACGTTGCAGCTTTGTCCATTATCACGTAGGCTGCAGAGAGAAAAAGATAAATGCACAAAAAGAGAAAGAGGGAGCGAGAGAAATGAAGATGAGGAGCGATGAAGGAAAACACATCAGATCACCTTCTATAGCTGACAGGCCAGAAACAGTTTGATGGTTTTGGGCATGTTTATGTTCCAGTTGGCATGGGTGACCTCAAATATCTGGCCTGTGGCTATAAATCCCATACCTAGATCTTCCTGGTGTTGACAGATCTACGTTTTAAAAGAATGAGCCCTGAAGGCAAATAAACAGATGTGCCAAACTTGGGGAATAATTCCTACAAGGGCGAGTATAATTCCTAGAGTAATTCCTTCAAGTCACAGTATGAAGCAATTTTAAGCTATGGTTCGAATGTGATTGACACCAATCCTGAGAAACACACAAAGCGCTGGAGAGACTCAGGAGGTCAGGCAGAAACTTTGGAGGGAAATGGACAGTCAATGTTTCAGGCTGAGAACACCCATCAGATCCTAACAGGTGCCTGAGACTAACCTGGGGTGAATTTTCTCCCCTGTGGCACATTTTGAACTCAATTCTAATTTAAAAGGTTGCGGCTCAGGTCTAATTCTAAGGACTTAACCACAAAAAAAAATCTAAGCTGATGCTCCAATGCACCATGGAGGGAAGACTGTACCATCACAAGATCATCTTTTGGCTGGGATATTAATGCAGACCCCTCGCCTCCTGCCTGGTGAAGTAATGGAACCCATGCAGCTAATACAAGGAAGAGAATTGAAGTTACCTCTCAATCAGAGTATGCTCTGATCAAGCACTCTACTACACTAATCCTACACTAAGCCAATTTTATTCTTCCTACATTCTTATCAACTCTTCCCAGATTCTTCACATTGGGGCAATTTAGAGTGGCCAATTAGCCTACCAGATCTGTGGATGGCACAGCAGCTAGTACTGGTGCTTTCCTAGGTTTATCCTGACCTCCAGTGCGGTCTATGTAGAGTCTGTGCATTCTCCTTGCGGCCATGTGGATTTCTCCTAAATGTTCTCATTTCCTCCCACCCGTCAACGTTCAGGGTAATTTGTTAATGTAAATTCCTCCTAGCGTAGGTAGGAGTCTTGCCCCTCTTTGCAAGAAATACCAGCTAGTTGAGTGGTGCCACAGCAACAACCTGGCACTCAGTGTCCATCAGGTGAAAGAGCTGATTGTGGACTTCAGAAAGAGAAGGACCGGGGATCACGAACCAATCCTCACAGAGGGATCAGAAATGGAGAGAGTGAGCAATTTCAAGTTCCTGGGTGTCCAGATCTCTGAGGATCTAACCTGGTCCCAACATATTGATGCAGCTAAAAAGAAAGCAAGACAGTGGCTATATTTCATTAGGAGTTTCAGGAGATTTGGTTTGTCACCTAAGACACTCAAAAACTTCTACAGATGTTCCGTGGAGAATACTTGGCAGGCTGCATCACTGTCTGGTATGGGGGAGGGGGGGGGGGGGCTGCTGCGCAGGATCAAAAGAAGCTACTGAAAGTTGAAAAATTAGTCAACTCCATCTTGGGTACAAGCCTCCGTAGTATCCAACACACCTTCAAGGAGCGGTGCCTCAGAAAGGCAGTGTCCATTATTAAGGATTCTCATCACTCAGGACATGCCCTCTTCACATTGTTACCATCAGGCAGGAGGTACAGAAGCCTGAAGCACACGCTCAGCGATTCAGGAACAGCTTCTTCCCCTCTGTCATCCGATTCCTAAATGGATAGTGAACCCATGAACACTACCCTATTTATTATTTATATTTTTGCACTATTTTAAATTTAACTATATAATATACCGCTGTGAGAAGGACGTGGGGGACCACTCACAGAATCTTTCCTCCAAGACAACCACTTTGAAAAAAAACAAGTGGTTGCCGAGGCTCTGGCAGAGTGTGGCACATAAAAAGAAAGGTTATATACACACACACACACACTCACACAGACACACACACACACACTCACACAGACACACTCACACAGACACACACACACTCACACACACTCACACAGACACACACACACAGACACACACACACACAGACACACTCACACAGACACACACACACACACACACTCACACAGACACACACACACACACAAACACACACACACACACACAAACACACACACACACACACACACACACTCACACAGACACACACACACACACACACAAACACACACACACACACACAAACACACACACTCACACAGACACACACACACACAACACACACACGCACACACACACACAAACACACACACACACAAACACACACACACTCACAGACACACACACACACACTCACACAGACAGACACACAAACACACACACACTCACAGACACACACACACACAAACACACACACACTCACACAGACACACACACACACAGACACACACACTCACACACACACAGACACACAAACACACACACACACTCACAGACACACACACACACAAACACACACACACTCACACAGACACACACACACACAAACAAACACACTCACACAGACACACACACACACACACACACTCACACAGACACACACACTCACACAGACACAGACACACAAACACACACACACTCACACACACACACACTCACACAGACACAGACACACAAACACACACACACTCACAGACACACACACACTCACACAGACACACACACACACTCTCACAGACACAGACACACACACACTCACAGACACACACACACACACACAAACACAGACACACACACACACAAACACACACAAACACACACACACACACACAGACACACACACACACAGACACACTCACACAGACACACACACACACACACAAACACACAGACACACACACTCACACAGACACAGACACACAAACACACACACACTCACAGACACACACACACACAAACACACACACACTCACACAGACACACACACACACACACAGACACACACACTCACACACACACAGACACACAAACACACACACACACTCACAGACACACACACACAAACACACACACACTCACACAGACACACACACACACAAACACACTCACACAGACACACACACACACACTCACACAGACACACACACTCACACAGACACAGACACACAAACACACACACTCACAGACACACACACACTCACACAGACACACACACACACTCTCACAGACACAGACACACACACACTCACAGACACACACATACACACACACTCACACAGACACACACACTCACAGACACACACACACACAAACACACACGCACTCACACAGACACACACACACACACACACTCACACAGACACACACACACACTCACACACACACTCACACACACACACACACATATATTAATACTTATTGTAATTATTTATGTTTTTTATAGTTTCATGTATTGCGTTGTACTGCTGCCGCTAAGTTAACAAATTTCACAATATATACAGGTGATATTAAACCTGATTTTGATTCTCATGTTCTTAGTATTATATTTTTATTTGCAAAACTTGTCCTATTTTGCAAATTGTCAGTCTTGAGGATGGAAGAGTGAAAATAAGACTAGTGGAGATGGATGTTTGATGGCTTGTGTAGACTGTGACATTTTCTAAACATTTCCATTTCACCAATTTGAATATTACCCTTTAAAAGGAATTAGATAGTTCTCCTGGTCTTCTTTAAGCTCTGGTGGTGGTAATTGGAACTGAAATACTTCATGAGGAATATAACTCCTCTGCAGTGGGATGAGTGGAGATAGGAGGGAAAGGAGTAACATTAATTGTCCATTTGGCCCCAAGAGGCTGCTCCAATATTCAACAACTTCAAGAATGATCACACACTCTAACACATTCCTGCCCAGTACCTATATTGCTCATTCCCTTGTGTCTTTAATATAGTCATCTGCAGCCCTTTGAATTCCAAAAATTCATGGCCCTCTGAATGAGGAGAAAAAGATACTGAATTCTGATGATGGGAACACAAGTGCTTTGTTCCATGATCTTGAAGAGGTGGGGAGCATTTACCCTGACAAGGTCAATCTAATGAGGTACAAGTTTCACATGACCTTTAATGAGCTGAATTCAATGTTTGAACTTTGAACTATGATTCCATAGTTCTCCCTTTCCTTCATACCTGCCAATCTATGTCAAGCAGCTGTGGGCCGTTCATCCACTGATTATTGTTGGGCAGTCTCCATGCTGGGCAACACCGTGGTTTCTACTCTCAAGTGCCAACCTGCTCTGTGCAAAATAACCACAATGATCGGAACCATTGTAACTTTCTATCATGAAGCACCAAAAGCTATGAGTAAAGTAGTGAGTAAACCTCATGCAATTCTAATGGGATCCATAAAAACAAACCATCGTAATCCTGTTTCGCCTGAAGCTAATTATTCTTTTCTCTGGATAGACAGGGTTCATGCTTTGTAGGTTTCTGACTGTTCTACCACTATCCCCACAGGGCTGGTTGTTTATATTTTGCATTGTAACTTGCAGTCAGCTGCTAACTTCAGAGCCGAGCTTGCTTGCTGGGAAAATAGGAAGGCAAGACAAGAGAAGCTTTATCAAGTGGGGCTGGCCAGACCAGTGGAATCCTGAGGCTAGGATACTGAAATAAAATGACCTCGGTGAGAAAGTTAGTTACTTTGTACTTGTGTGGTATCCAGTACCAAATAAGGGGGTATTATCATGGGACGGTAAATTGGTGGATGTCTATCCCAATCAATCTCATAATATTTTCTTCTCAGGATGTTGGCAACTTTGGATGGGCTGTATGCAATTCCCATTCGTCGATGGGAAATTGGTGTAGAGGCCTTTATACTCTCTACAGCTGAATAGCTCACTGGGTTATTAAGAACTGCATTGAAACTCAGACAGACTGGAGCAGTTAAAGGTCGCAGCGATCACATGAAAATTTTATCCCCCCATTGTTCATCCCCTTCCCACCTATGTTCATGACGCTTCTCACACTTTGAATTTTTTCAATGATTTTAAGTTCCCTGGCCCCCAACACCTTATTTTCACCATTGACGTCCAGTCCCTATACTCCACCATCATACTCCAGACAAAACCAGTTCCCCTCTATCACCACTCTCCTCCATCTAGCGGAATTAGTCCTTATTCTCAATAATTTCTCCTTTGGCTCCTCCCACTTCCTCCAAACCAAGGGTGTAGCCATGGGCACCCATATGGGTCCCAGCTATGCCTGCCTTTTTGTTGGCTTTGTGGAACAGTCCATGTTCCAAGTCTATACGGGTATCCGTCCCCATCTTTTCCTTTGCTACATCGACGACTGCATTGGCGCTGCCTCTAGCACGCATGCTGAGCTCGTTGACTTCATTAACTTTGCCTCCAACTTTCACCCTGCCCTCAAATTTACCTGGTTCATTTCTGACACCTCCCTCCCCTTTCTTGATCTTTCTGTCTCCATCCCTGGAGACAGCTTATCTACTGATATCTGCTAAAAGCCTACTGATTCTCACAGCTACCTGGACTATTCCTCTTCCCACCCTGTCTCTTGCAAAAATGCTATCCCTTTCTCGCAATTCCTCCATCTCCGCCACATCTGCTCTCAGGATGAGGCTTTTCATTCCAGGCCGAAGGAGATGTCTTCCTTTTTTAAAGAAAGGCTTCCCTTCCTCCACCATCAACTCTGCTCTCAAACGCATCTCTCCCATTTCCCGCACATCTGCTCTCACCCCATCCACCCGCCACCCCACTAGGGATAGGGTTCCCCTTGTCCTTACCTACCACCCCACCAGCCTCCGGGTCCAACATATAATTCTCTGTAACTTCCGCCACCTTCAACGGGATCCCACTACCAAGCACATCTTTCCCTCCCCCCCCCCCCTTTCTGCTTTCCACAGGGATCGCTCCCTTTGCGACTCCCTTGTCCACTCGTCCCCCTCCCATCCCTTCCCACCGATCTCCCTCTCAGCACTTATCCTTATAAGCCAAACAAGTGCTACACCTGCCCTTACACTTCCTCCCTCGCAACCATTCAGGGCCCCAGACAGTCCTTGCAGGTGAGGCGACACTTCACCTGTGAGTCGGCTGGTGTGGTATACTGCGTCTGGTGCTCCCGGCGCGGCCTTTTATATATTGGTGAGATCCGATGCAGGCTGGGAGACCGTTTCACTGAACACCTACACTCTGTCCACCAGAGAAAGCAGGATCTCCCAGTGGCCACACATTTTAATTCCACGTCCCATTCCCATTCTGATATGTCTACCCATGGCCTCCTCTACTGTCAAGATGAAGCCATACTCAAGTTGGAGGAAAAACACCTTATATTCCGTTTGCGTAGCCTCCAACCTGATGGCATGAACATTGATTTCTCTAACTTCCGTTAATGCCCCTCCTCCCCTTCTTACCCCATCCCTTATTTATTTGTTTATTTCGCCCCCTTTTTTTCCTCTCTTCCCTTTTCTTCCTCTCTCTGCCCCTCTCACAATCACTCCTTGCCTGTTCTCCACCTCCCTCTAGTGCTCCCCCCCTTTCTTTCTCCCTAGGCCTCCCGTCCCATGATCCTTCCCCTTCTCCAGCTCTGTATCACTTTTGCCAACCACCTTTTCAGTTCTTAGCTTCACCCCTCCCCCTCCTGTCTTCTCCTATCATTTTGGATTCCCCCTTCCCCCTCCTACTTTCAAATCTTTTACTATCTTTTCTTTCAGTTAGTCCTGACGAAGGGTCTCGGCCCGAAACGTCGACTGTACTTCTTCCTATAGATGCTGCCTGACCTGCTGCGTTCCACCAGCATTTTGTGTGTGTTGCTTGAATTTCCAGCATCTGCAGAACAATAACTTTGTTCTCGTTTGCCTTGATCTTGGCTCTTTATTTTTAACACATATACAAAATACTGGAGAAACTCAGCAGCTCAGGCATCATCTGTGGAAAGGAACAGACAGTTCTTTTACTGGAGATTGTATAGTCGCAGTATTGAGGAAGTTTCTTACAATGTTCCAAATTGTATATGGGATGAAATTCATTTCTAAAGGGATTAGGGCTTCTTATAAAGTTTTATAAGTGGGACAAAATTAATTTTAAAAAGGACTTCCGCATAGTCTTTCACTTTAAGGGATTTTACCTATTTTTTTTCCAATGATAGTTTTCACAATGTAGAAAAATGCTGTGGATCTCTTATATTTAGCAAGATCCACAAACCAAAATTAGAGTAGAATTACACAAAGATGCTGGAACAATTCAGCAAGTCAGGCAGCACCTACAGAGGGTAATAAACAGTAAAGTTTGTGCCAAAACATTGACCCTGTTCCCCTCAATAGATGCTGCCTGACCTGCTGAGTTGCTCCAGCTTTTTATGTGTGTTGCTGAAGATTTCCAGCATCTGCAGAATCTCCTCTGTTTAGTTTAGAATCAGACAATTTTGTTTCAGTAATGTTGGTTATAAAATAAATAGTTTACAGGACATCAAAGCACCCTTTCCCATTTTTCTTCAAAATAGAATCATGGATTCCTGATAGTACCTCCTGTGAAAAGTACCACCTCCGGTAGAGCAGCATTCCCTGAACAGTAGTAGGGCCAAACACACAGACTTCTGAATGAGAGGCAAGCAGGTCATGTACCGAGTGACAGCCAAAATGCCTGCTAATTGTGTGCTCGCAGGGGCAGAACCTGCTTCATTGTCAAAAGCTTGGTCATAAAGTATCAAGTGACTGAAATTGACATTCAGATTAGGTCATAGTGGTATTTGAATTCACAAATATGCTGTTTTATCAAATATCTTGATCCAAATATTTCTCCCAGATGTTTTTATATGGACAAAGGAGAGAGTTTCTTCCTCTTATATTTTCCTCAAGCCCTCTTTAAAATAGACATACCCAGAATTCTAGTTGCAC
Organism: Hemitrygon akajei; assembly: GCF_048418815.1. Lineage (NCBI taxonomy): Eukaryota > Metazoa > Chordata > Chondrichthyes > Myliobatiformes > Dasyatidae > Hemitrygon > Hemitrygon akajei. The sequence continues at coordinate 18,739,210 of NC_133139.1, read as the reverse complement.
AATTAAATCTTAGCAGGGATGGTCAAGGGTACTTTAATAGGATCATAAAAGCATCATCTTGCACGGTGGATTTGATTCCGTTTCTTGAGGGCTGGTATGTTGGAAGTGATAATCAAGACTTTACTGGCAGGCGGGAAAGAAAATAACAGCCTTGGTCACTAAAGTTGCCTGACCTGCTGAGTGTTTCCAGCATTTTCTTCTCTTTTTTTTTTTTTACAGATTTCTGCCAACTGCAACTGTTTGGTTTTCAGGGGAAATAAGGGAGTGGGCCAGCTGGAACAGGCATGGGCAGAGGTCAAGAGACTGGCTGGAGCAGAGTGATAGGGTTAGGAGGGCCTCCTGAATATAGGAGGGTTGAAGAGTGTGGTATTGGGGGGGATTTAATGCATGTCCCCAGGATGTAGTTAATCTTTTCATCTTCCTGCAGCCCCTTAGATCAGATTTGGAAGTAAATAAACATAGATTTCCTACTCCTTCTCCCCTGTACTGCTAAATATCTGTTTCCTTCAATCTTCAACAGGTCTAAGGATTTAAGGTCCCCAGCAAGGTTCCAAAAGGAGAGTTATGTGGGGAAATGATGTTATTTCATTTTATTGCCGTGGAATTTGTCTAAGTGATGCACACATGACACCTGGTCAAATTTTCTGAAGCAATGCGGAGTGACCTGGAAACTGCTGGAAGAATGAATTTATTAATTTTTGTATTTCTCAAACAAAAACAGCATTATGAAACATTAAAAATCCAGAAAATCTTAGAAATGCTTAACAGGGCAAGCAGCTTCATAATGAAAGGTCATCGATTTAAAATGTTAACTCTGACTCATACGCCTTCCATGTACCTCCTGCATTTTCCACCTTTTACTTCAGATATCAATTTCAAGGTCAATTTATTGTCATTCAACCATACTCATGTATGAAACAACCTTCCTCTGGGATCAAGGAGCAAAAGTGATAGATATAGTCACATACCGCACATATAATTACAATCCAGCACAAAATGGTCACAAAGCAATATTAGCTCAAGTCCCTTAGAGGTAAGTCTCTGTTCTTTGCTTGAACTGGAGAAAGGTGGATGGGGAATGGCTGGTGAACAGCGGGGAACAGAAAGCAATTTCTATGAAAAGAAAATCAGGAACACAAGAAAGACTGCAGAAGCTGTAAATCAAAAGCAATACACAAAATGCTGGAGGAACTCAGCAGCTCAGGCAACACTTTATGGAAATGAGTAAAGAGTTGACGTTTCAGGCTGAGACCCTTCTTCTGGACTGGAAAGGAAGGGGGAAGATGCCAGAATAAAAAAGGTGGTGGGGGAGGGGAAGGAGGATAGCTAGAAGGTGATAGAAGAAGCCAAGTGGGTAGGAAAGATAAAGGTCTGGAGAGGAAGGAATTTGATAGGAGAGGAGAGTGGATCTTGGGAGAAAGGGAAGGAAGATGGGACCCCAGGGGAGGTAATAGGCAGGCAAGAAGAGGTCAGAGGTCAGAGCTGGGAATAGAAGAAGAGGGGAGGGAGAAGGAATTTCTTTTTTACCGGAAGGAGAAATCAATCTTCATGCCATCAGGTTGGAGGCTTTGCAGACAGAATAAGGTGTTGCTCCTTCACCCTGAGGGTGGCCTCATCTTTGCACAAGAGGAAGCCATGGACTGACATGTTGGAATAGGAATGGGAATGGGAATTAAAATGTTTGACTGACATGTCAGGACAGGAATGGGAATCAATTGTATGAGGAAAACTCGAAGAGTTTAAATTAATGGTTAAGGTGTGAATATAGCAGGACTGGAGGAATAAAGAGAGCAGGAGAGTGCAAGGCACTCAGTATCAGTAATGCACGAATACAGCATTGAATGATTGTAATCAAGCATTAGTATCATAAGAATTAAATCACAGTGGCTTGATATACACTCAGTGGCCATTTTATTAGCTACTCCCTTTAGCTAATAAAGTGGCCAGTGACTGTATGTTCATGGACTTCTGCTGCTGTAGCCCATCCACCTCAAGGCTCAATGTGGTGTGTATCCAGAGATGCTCTTCTGCACACCACTGTTGTAGCACATGGGTTATTTGAGTTAATGTCACCTTCCTGTCAGCTTGAACCAGTCTGGCCATTCTCCTCTGACCCCTCTCTTATTAACAAGCCATTTTCCCCACAGAACTGCCACTCGCTGGATGCCTTTTTGTTTCTCACACCATTCTCTGTAAATTCTAGAGACTGGTGTGTGTGAAAATCCCAGGATATCAGCAGTATTTGAGATACTCAAACCTCCCTGTCTGGCACCAACTATCATTCCACAGTCAAAGTCACTTAGATCATACTTCTTCCCATTCTGATGTTTGGTATGACCAATAACTGAATCGCTTCACAATGTCTGCAAGCTTTTAATGAATTGAGTTGCTGCCACATGATTGGCTGATTAGATATTTGCATTAAAAATCAGGTGTACTGTTGTATCTAATAAAGTGGCTTTTCAGTATAGCCATGAAGTGAACTAAGTTTTCCTATTATTATAATAAAATATCTTCCTCAGTTTACACTTAGAAAGCTAAATCCCTATTTAGGGAATGGGAATTGTTATTTTAAGATGGGAGAGTGAGTGATAACTGAATAACTTCCCCAATCCCACCTCTCACAATGTTGAAGCTCAGAACTTCTGTGAACTTTGCAGAACTTCAGCCGAAACTTCTGTGTTCACAGTTCGAACTAGGTCACAACTGGTAACACTGCGACTACTGAATTAGTTTTGACCTCAAAACTGACTTAGTGGTAACAATGCTACCAACTGTGACCTAGTTTAAAATTGGTTTTAAATTTATTACTGATTAAAAATACTGGCTGCCGTGACTGGAAATCATATTCCGCAAGATTGCTGAAGAAAAATCTGGGAAACAAATCCAACCACACACTCTGGCATACATCTGATCTCTGTCCTATATAAGGACGTTGTTGCTTCTTTTCTTGGAATAGAAGGATACAACTTAAGCCTTTCAGATCTGTGCTTGTCATTCATTAAGACCATGTCTCCTCTGTGCTGTAACTCAACGTCAAATTTCAGAGTAAATTTTGATCAAGGCATATATATAGTATGTCACCATTTATTACCTTGAGATACATTTTCTTGTAGAACTAAGGAATACAATAAAATCAATGAAAAACTACACACAGAGACTGACAACCAACCAACATACAAAAGAAGACAAGAAATGCAAATACAAAAAAATGAAACAAAGGTTCATTTATTATCAAAGTGTACTACTCTGAAATCCTTCTTTTCCAGATAGCCACGAAACCGAGAAAGAAAAGAACAACAGCACGATCATCAATCCCCAGATCCATCCTCCCCGAACAAAAAAACAAACAAAAACGGAACGGGAGCATCGACACCCAAACCCCCCCTGCCCCGCAAAATAAACAAGTAAGATTGGGCAAAAAACCCAGAATATAAAAAATATAAAACTTTGAAAGAGTCCATCATCCAAGTCCATATTCAAAACACAGTAAGCCTGGGTAATATTCTCCAAGCACAGTGGCAGCCTCTCTCTTCTACGGCAGCAGTGTGATCCCACCAGCGATCTCACTAGCGATCAAAAAGCAGTCTCCTGTCTCCAGCAGCAAAGCAATCTCACCAGTGATAAAAATGCAGGATGCTGGCACTCACCTTTACCATTTCCCTTACCGCTTTAATCGGCAAACAATGGAAGCTTTAATTGGCGAAATGGAGCCGAACATTGGCTTGCACCCTGTACAAAAGCCTTCATGCCACAAGGTTCGCGCACACTGCCTCTGCCTCCCAGAATCCCCTTGGAGACTACAGAGCACTGAAACACCCAAACAATCTCCAAACCACAAATCACAGGCTCCAACAGTTCCAGAACCACGTTCAAGATGAAAAACAAATGTAAAAGACATAAAAGAAGATGCCAACCGTAGGAACATTGTACGCAGGCGTAACTTGACTGGAAGCCCTTCAACCATTCAAGAAATAATAATAATAAGTAGATAAATAATAATGAGGACATGCATTGTAGAGTCCTTGAAAGTGAGTCATAGGTCGTGGAATATGTTCAGAGTTGAGGTGACTGAAGTTATCCACGCTGGTTCAGGAGCCTGATGGTTGAGGGGTAATAACTGTTCCTGAACCTGGTGGTGTGGGACCTAAGGCTTATGTACTTCTTTATTGATGGCAGCTGGGAGAGGAGAGCATGCCCTGGATGGGGTCCTTGGTGATAGATGCTGCTTTCCTGAGGCAGCACTCCTTATAGATACTCTCAGTGGTGGGGAGGGGTTTTCTTATAATAACTCGAGCTTGCACTCCTTTCTATTCATCTCTCTTTTGATGCTCCAGTCCACTTGCCACCTCTGGCCACCCTATACTCTTCACCACTCCCCTCAAGTAAACTCACTCCAATGATTTCTTTAAGTCGGATTGTTCTTTCCCAATGAATCTCTCTGAACCAAGAGGGAGCACACTGGTACAACTGGTAGAGCCACTACCCTATGGTACTGGAGACCCAAAACATTCCTGATCTCTGGTGCTTTCTGCACAGAGTTTCCTTGTTCTTCCTGTCACTGTGTGATTTTCCCCTAGGGCTCCAGTTTTACCCCACATCCCAAAGTCGCGCAGGCTGGTAGGTTAATTCATCATCGTCAATATCATCATGTGCCATGTCATATGACATAGGCAATCATAGTCTTGACCGCCAATGTTCCTGGCAAATTTTTCCACAGAAGTGGTTTGCCATTGTTTTCTTCTGACCAGTGTCTTTAAAAGACGAGTGGTCTCAGCCATTATCAATACTCTTCAGAGATTGTCTGCCTGGTGTCAGTGGTTGGATGATCATAACTTATGATATGCAACAGCTGTGTACACAACCATCCAACGCCTGCTTCCATGGCTTCATGTGACCCAGATAATGGGGGAGAGGGGTTGCTAAACAGGTAGTACACCTTGCCCAAGGAAAACCTGCAGGCCTCCAGAGGGAAGAGATGCCTTCCACCTCTTTTGGTAGAGATATATCTCCACCCTGCCACCCTGGTAGGTTAAATGGCCATTCTAAATTGCCTTTGTTAACGTAGTTGAGTGGTAGAATCAGGGAAGAGTTGATAATCATGTAGGAAGCATAAAAAAATAATGTTGGATTAGTGCACGGTCAGTGAGCTGAAGGACCTGTTTCTGTGCAGTCTGTCTCTCCTGTCTGTCACTTTCAATGCTAAATCTCTACCCAGTCCATTACTCAAGATACAAGATATCCCTTGTCTATTGATCCCTGTATGGTCCATCCTTCACTATACGTATGCCTTCCACTACCTTCCTCTGTGGGGGAGTCTAAGACTGGAGAACGTAGCCTCAGAATGGAGGAATTTTCTTTTAGAATGGGGATGAGGAGGAATTTCTTAAGTCAGAGAGTGTGGTGAATCTGTGGAATTTGTCGGCATAGGCGGCTGTGGAGACCAAGTCACTGAGTATATTTAAGGCAGAGGTTGATAGATTGTTGATTAGTCAGGACATGATGGGAGACAGAGCATGCCCCCTACCACACCTCTGGCATTACTTCTCTGCCATCTGTCTCACACACCTCCCATGGTGATCCACACTCACCATTCCTAACATCCTTTGCTTCTTCCAGATTTAGAAACTTGCTCTCTGCTCCACATTGACAAATACAGTACTATGCAAAAGTCTTAGGCACCTAATGGGTGCTCACCTCCTTCCCCTTCCCACTACCTCTCCCTCATTTCCTTCCCCTTCCCACTACCTCTCCCTTATCTCCCTTCCCCTTCACTCTACCTCTCCCTCACCTCCTTCCCCTTCACTCTCACCTCCTTCCCCTTCACTCTACCTCTCCCTCACCTCCTTCCCCTTCACTCTACCTCTCCCTCACCTCCTTCCCCTTCACTCTACCTCTCCCTCACCTCCTTCCCCTTCACTCTCACCTCCTTCCCCTTCCCACTATATGTGCCTAAGACCTTTGAAAAGTGTTGTATCTCTCCATGATCTTCACCACTCACTGTGTATTCTCACTATCCCTGGTCCCTGCTCCCTGGTCATTTACTCTAAATCCATCCTTCACTCCTTAAGCAGTGTCTCTTTCCTGCCTGTCATTCTCCCTCACTCCTGTCCAGTGTACTCTCTCAATCTTGTCCATCACTCACTGTAGTCTTGCACACCACTCCTTATGTGGTCTCACTAACATGCCAGTCCATTCTGCCTGCTTTTCTCTGTCTACGTCTTATAAGTTCAAACGTTAAGTCCTATTATTCTTTCCATTACTTGCTGTTTGGTCTTTCCTTGTACACATGAGGAAATCCTCTGAACTGTAGCAGTAGGGAGTTTTAATTGTTGCTGTTATCGAACTGCATGAGGAATGTACTTAAAATAGCATGCTTGAGTATTAGATCAAAGTAAATTTATTATTGAAGTACCATATACAGCCTGAGATTAGTTTTCCTGCAGGCATTCGCAGTAGAACAAAGAAATACAATAGAATCGATGAAAAGCTACACATAAAGACTGACAACCAATGTGCAAAAGACAAACTGTGCAAATACCAAAAAAGGTAATTAAATAATACAAGGAGCCATACAAGTTTTTCATCATAAATCACTGAAATTCAGAGTTCAGCCTCCCCTGCACCCTTGCAAACTGCAGCTGCATTTATGCGGAACAGTTTACTGAGGGCAACGGACTGCGGCACCTTATTACTGGAACACTGACTTCCAAAACCCTGATTGTGACATGTACTGTAAATTTAAATGGAATGCCATCTGGCGAGGAACAGTTCCTTTGTAATAAAACTGACAACGTGCTTCATTTGCAATTGGGAAGAGCAGAGTTACAGTAAATGAAATAAATGGTTAAGATGAAGATATTAGCCGACGAGCTAAAGAAATAAAGAGACCAAGAACGTGTAAGACACCTGACATCCTAGATGCAGCAAAGCTGTGCTAAATTATTCTAATTCAGAATTAGCTCATTATGGAAATTCCATCTCACTTCCTTAGTGTTAGTCTGGTGGTCTGAATTCCTGTGTTTTACAGACAGACGCTGCACCAGCACACATTATGGTAAAAGAAGCTGCTAGTCCCTTTTTTCCCTTGCTCTACAATGTTAGCGGCATTCGTGAGAGCATGCTAGCAATGTTAGCGGCATTAGTGAGAGCATGCATATTCCCCATATCGTAATACTGTACTAACTGATGTTGGTTCACAAAACTTGGTCAGGGGATTTGGAATTATACTTCCAAGTTAGAGAGAAAAATTCCCCTCGCTGCCTGTAAGGAGTCTGTACCTTCTCCCCCTGAAGACGTGCGTTTCTTCTGGGTTTCCTCCCACAGTCTAAAGCCATACCAGTTGGTAGGTTAATTGGTCATTGTAAATTGTCCTGTGATTAGGCTAGGTTTAAATCAGGGGATACTGGGTGGCGTGGCTTGAAGGATCGAAAGGGCCTACTCCCTGCTGTATCTTGATAAATAAATAAATATGATTCAGTGATAATTTCACTGGTTGCAACATCTAGGACTAGGAGAGGTGGTCTAAATATTACAGACAGGTGTAAAATCAAGAAGCAGTTCTGAACGAAGTATAAATTTGGACCATCCTTCCAATTGATATTAGATTGATTATTAGGTAGCTTTAAATAATGATGAGTGATAGAAGTTACTATTATAGGTTATTAGTGATTATGGGAAAAAGATAGTGTATAAAGCAGCATCCATCATGAAAGACTTCAACCATTCAGGCCATGCTGTCTTCTTGCTGCTGCCATCAGGAAAGAGGTACGTCCCAGACTGAAGTCCACAGACCCCTTGGCTAATGGTAAGGGTCCATGGCATAAAAAAAGCTTGGGTCCCTGAGGTCCAGGAGTCTTAGGTCCCACATCACCAGGTTCAGGAACAGTTATTCAATCATCACAGGCATGGATAACTTTAGTCACCTCAACACTGAACTAATTCCACACCCTCTGACTCATTTTCAATGTCTCTACAACTCATGTTCTCAGTATTATTTACTTGTTTATTTATTTATTTTTATTTACAGAGTTTGTCTTCTTTTGTACATTGGTTGTCAGTCTTTGTGTGTAGTTTTTCATTGATTCTATTGTATTTCATTGTTCTACTGTGAATGGCTGCAAGGAAATGAATCTCAGATAGTACATGTTGACATATACGTGCATACTTTGATAATAAGTTTTCCTTGAACTACTGAACTTCAAAAAAGTAATCATACTAACAGCAATAGACAGGAAAATGCAATCATATTGTATATGACAATGGTAACAAACGACATTGACAATGGGAACATTGATTAGTGACTCATTTTGGCTTATTTTCCTTTCAAATCTATGATCAGGCATGAATATAGAAGGGAGATTGAAAATCTGGCTGAGTGGTGCCGTGACAACCTCTCGGTCCATGTCAGCAAAACCAAAGAGCTGATTACCGACTATAGGAGGAGGAAATCAGAGGTCCACGATCCAGTCTTCATCAGGGGTTCAGAGGTGGAGAGAATTCTTGGGATTATCATATCAGAGGATCGATCCTGGGTTTAGCACGTAGGAGCCATTACGAAGAATGCACCGTAGCGCTTGTAATTTATTAGAAGTTTGTGCAGATTTGGCATATCATCTAAAACTTTGACAAACTTCTATAGATGTGCGGCGGAGAACACACTGACTGGTTGCATCACAGCCTGGTCTGGAAACATTAATGCCCTTGAATTTAATCACTGCAGGAAGGAGCAAGAGACTCCTTTCTTTGAGGAAAGACAGTCCAAAGTATTTTCAAAAAGAATGTAAATGATCCCTGCGCTTCTTAATTCCAGGATAAAAGTTTAATAAACAGTCTCCCTATAGATAATACTTGCCATGGGAACAGAACTTATCTCAGTTTTGAAGGAATGCATGCTTAGCGGCCTGAGATCTTGAACTGGATTTGGGCCATGAATTAAGCGACCAAAGACAAACTGCCTGGCAAGGTGTTTAGTGCTGCAGCTTTGCATAGTAATAGCCAGTGAGTGAGAAGTGATAAATAGCATGTGCAGTAGGTGGAGAACAAGAAATAATGTGTTTATATGTCTTTGCTGTTCTGGGCTAGTAACCCCACCCCCACCTTCCCCCCACCAAGAAGCATGTCAATTTGTACATATTCAGTCACCCTGCGTAAATATTTTCATGTTCCATTTCCTCCATTGTTTGTATTCACGGAAAATGGCAGTGATCTGCCAAGGCCTAGTGGAACGGGAAGATGAGGAGGCTGATTGTAACCGTGCATAATGGGTGTGTGAACCCACAGGCACAGTTGGACAACGTGCACCCAAGCAGGTAGAAGTGCCTGGGAATTAATCTACCTGTTCTGATTCAGGAGCTAGAAGTTTACGCAGACATCGCCCTCCTAGGTTATATGAGGTTGAAATATTTTATGCCTGAACAAATCAAACAAATCCCCTCCCTCCCATTGAGAAGTCATTGTTCAATGCATGTTTTTCATTGCCAAGGGAACGTATCTAAGGAGAACATTGTACGTAACTGCTTTTTGCTAGTAGATTATAAACCAATATACATTCAGTGGCCACTTTATTAGGTGCACCTGCTCGTTAAAGGAAATATCTAATTAGCCAAGCTTGTGGCAGGAATACACTGCATAAAAGCATGCTGACATGATCAAGAAGTTCAGTCGTTGTTCAGCCCAGACATCAGAATGGGGAAGAAATGTGATCTACGTGACTGTCGCCATGGAATGATTGTTGGTGCCAGACAGGGTGGTTTGAGTATCTCAGAAACTGCTGATCTCCTGGGATTTTCACACACAACGGCCTCTAGAGTTTAGAGACAGGGGTAGGGAAGCCAAAAAAAAATTCAGCGAACAGCAGTTCTGTGGGTGAAACACCTTATTAATGAGAGAGGTCAGAGGAGCATGGCCAGACAGGTTCAAGTTGACAGGAAGATGACAATAACTCAAACAACCATGTGTTACGACAATGGTGTGCAGAAGAGCATCTCTGAATGCAGAACACTTTGAACCTTGAAGTGGATGGGTTACAGCAGCAGAAGACCACGAACAGACACTCAGTGGCCACGTTACTAGGTACAGGAGGCATCCAATAAAGTGGCCAATGAGTGTATACAGTGTATGCTTTGAATAAAGCACGCATCCTCACGGGTGTTACAGTTAACAATTAATCCAGTTAAAATCTTAGAGCAAATTGGCCTTCAAAGAAATCCACAGGGCAACAAATCTGAGCAGGAGCAGAAACTCAATGTTAAGAGGAATTAGACACTTGTGTTCGTGTGGTCCCTTTGGATCTGACTGATTTACAAAGGTTGTTTGAGTTTAAGCTTGTTACAAGTACACTTCTACCTGAGAGGTATGAAGAAGAACGCATTGTAATTATACTGTGCCTTTTAAGCCTGAAGATATCGCAAAGATAATTCAGAATATTTGAAGTGCTGCTGTAAGGAGTCATAGGAACGTTAACACAGTTACTATCCTGCTGTGTTTTCATAGCCCTGCTGCTATCTAGAAGAGTTTCTCTTACCAAGACTCTCCTGGGCGGGGGAGGGTGTGTGCGTGTGTTACTTTTTACGTTGTGTTTTATAGGATTGCTTTTGTATCTATATTTACTGTGTTTATTTTTTGTTTATTTTTTATTGTGTTCTTCATGCTTTTTTATGCTGCATTGGATCCGGACTAACAATTACTTTGCTCTTCTTTACGCGTGTTGTACTGAAAAACGAGAGTGAACCATCTTGAATCCTGCTTATTGGAAGACTCCAAATTAGCAATGTGATAAAGAACAGATAATTGTACTTAAAAAGATGGTGCCTGAGGGTAATACTATGGAGAGCATCATGTATAATGCTGTAAACATCAATTGTTTCCTCTGATTTTGGAGGGTTTGTGGAGTGGAGTGTGGAGGAGTCCTTGAGATGTCAAGTATGATGACAGCCATGATCCCTAGATTGAAGCCTTTCTAAAGGAATAAGGATCTGTGATGAAAGAAAAAGTAGGACGTGAAATAAATTTGTAAACAAAATTGCAAGAATTACTCAGCAAGTCAGGCAGCATCTGTGCAGAAAGAATGAAAACAGGGCTGACATTTCAGGTCAAAAGCCTTTCAACAGAAACAAGAGAGTCTGCAAATGCTGGATATCCAGAGCAACACATACAAAATGCTGGAGAAACTCAACCTGTCAAGCAGTATCTATGGAGAAGAATAAGCAGTCAACGTTTTGGTGCAAAACCCTTCATCATGACTGGAAAGGAAGGGGGGAGGAATAAGCTAGTGGAGGTGGGGGTAGGAGTACAAACTGGCAGCTGATAGGTGAAGCTAAGTGAGGGGGGAGTTGGGTGGGTGGAGCAGGCGGGATGACATGAGAAGTTGGGAGGTGATAGGTGGAAAAGGTACGCAGCTGAAGTAAAAGGAATCTGATAGGAGAGGAAAGTGGACCATGGGAGAAAGGGAAGGGGGAGGGGCACCAGATGGAGAAAGGCAGGTGAAGAGAAGCAAATGCTAAGAAGAGAGAGTGGGGGATGAAAAAAGAGAGAAGGGGAGGGGATAGTGATTACTGGAAAGTTAGTCAATTCAATGTTCATGCTGTCGGGTTGGAGGCTACCCAGACAGAATATGAAGAGTACAAAAAAGCTGGATGAACTCAGCAGGTTGGGCGGCATCCATTGAAAGGAGCAGTCAACTTTTCGGGTCGGGTCAGGTCGAAGGGTCCCGACCCGAAATGTTGACTGCTCCTTTCAACGGATGCTGCCCGACCTGCTGAGTTCATCCAACTCTTTTGTACGTCTTGATTTGACCACAGCATCTGCAGCGTACTTTGTGTTTCAAATATGAAGTGTTGATCCTTTAACCGGAGAGTGGCCTCATCGAAGTAGTAGACATCAAATCTGAGAAAAGACAAGATATAAACAGATATTGAAAGAACAAAATGGATAAAGATAGAGGTTGCTGGAAGAAGATGGTGATGAGAGGCAAGTGGTTAGTGTAGGGGAGGTTTGAAGAAAGAAATTCCAAACAAAAATATTGTGAAATATTGAAATCTCAAATAAAATGTCTGCTGAAGCTGATTTTCTGAAATTGACCTCAATTCAGAATGACCTCAACTGTCTCAAGGGCTGTATTATGTCAGTTGAAAGTTAATTAAGCTATATCTTCGGCTTCATTGGGATAGTGTAAGTGATCAAACGGGGCTCAGAGTGGGAGTAGACAGAGAAAAGAGCGACATTTAAATATTTAACAAATGCTGTATCCCTTTCAGGAGATTGTACTGCTAGTAAAAACTCTTATGAAACTGGATAGATAACTTAGCACAATGAACTCCAGGATAGTGATGATAACCTCCATGGCTTTAATCAAACTCTGCTTTGGTGTCTTTTACACCCACACAAAAGGGCCTTGGCTACTACCTGATCTGAAAGAGTCCACCTCTGAAAACATGGCACTCACTCAGTATCACAGCAGAACATCGGACTGAGTCCTATAGGAGGGAGATTGAAAATCTGGTTGAGGAATGCTACAACAAAAACAACCTTTCATTTAATGGCAGCAAAACCAAAGAGTTGATTGTTGACTACAGGAAGAAGAAATTGGGGGTCCATGAGCCAATGCTTATTAGTGGATATGTTCCTTGTGGCTGCGTTCCTTATAGATGTGATCCGTGTACATCTATAGTGGATCAGAGGTGGAGTGACTTTAAAGTAACTTTAAACTTCTGGATGTTATCATATTAGAGGATGCATCCTGGGACCTGCACATAAATGCCATTTTAAAGAAGGCACCGCAGTGCCACTACTCTCTTAGAAGTTTGCGAGATTTGGCAGGTCATCTAAAATTTAGACAAAGTACTATAGATGTACATTGATCACATCTACAGGAAGTGCAGCCACAAGAAAGCTGCATCCATCATCAAGGACCCCCGTCATGCAATCCATGCTATCTTCTCACTGTTGCCATTGGGGAGGTGGTACAGCAGCCTTCGGTCCCACACCACCAGGTTCAGGAACAGTTATCACCCTTCAACCTTCAGGCTCCTGAACCAGCGTGGGTAACTACACTCACCTCAAAACTGAACTGATTCCTCAACCTATGGACTCACTTTCAAGGGTCACTCTATAACTCATGTTCACAGTCTTATTTATTTACTATTTATCTATTAGTATTATATGTTTTTTTATTTTCACAACATGTCTTCTTTTGCACATTGGTTGGTTGTCAATGTTTGTTTATGTGCAGCTTTTCATTGATTCTATTGTATTTCTTTGTTCTACTGTGAATATCCACAGGAAAATTAATCTCAGGATAGTTTATGGTGACATTCCCCTTGGGTCAGTTCCTTCCCACCTATATCCACGACACTTGTCATGCCCTCGATCTTCTCAGTATCTTTCAATTCCCTGGCCCGGACCACCTCATCTTCACCATGGGTGTTCAGTCATTATACACTTCTATCCCCCATCAGGAAGGCCTCAAAGCCCTCTGCTTCTTTTTTGACAGAAATACCAACCACTACCCTTCTCGATCTGGCGGAACTGGTCCTCATGTTGAACAATTTTCCCTTTGTCTCCTTCCACTTTCTCCAAACCTGAGGGGAAGCCACAGGCATTTGCATGGTCCCAAGCTATGCCTGCCTCTTTGCTGTGGAGAACAGTCTATGTTTGAAGTCTTCCCTGATAAAGCTCTCCAACTCTTCCTCTACTACACTGATGATTGCATTGGGGCTGCTTCATGCACCAATGCTAAGATCATCAATTTAATCAATTTTCCCTCTAACTTCTACCCTGACCTTAAGTTCACTTGGGTCATCTCTGACTTCACCTTCTCCTTTCTTGAGCTCTCTGTCTCCATCTTTGGAGACAAACTGTCAACTGAGATCTTTTATAAACCTACTGATTCCCATAGTTATCTGGACTATACCTCTTCCCAACCTATCTCAGTTTCATTGTCTCCACCACATCTGTTCTCAGGATGTGACTTTCCATTCCACTCCTTCTTTAAAGGACAGGATTTCCCTCCCACTACTATTGATGCTTCCCTCACTCAATCTCCTCCATTTCCTGTGGATCTATATTCACCCCATCTTCCCACCATTGTAGTAGTGATAGAGTCCCTCTTGTCCTTACCTAGCACTCCATCAGCCTCCACATCCAACACATTATGCTCCGCAACTTCTGCCATCTGCAAAAGGATCCTACCACTAAACATATCTTTACCACCACCACTTTCTCCACTTTCCGTAGGGATCACTCCCTCTGCAGTTCCTCTATCCATTTGTCCCTCACCCCTAATCTCCCTCCAGGCACCTATCCCTACAGGCAGCCTATGTGCTACACTTGTCCGTACACCTCCTCGCTCACCTCCATTCAAGGTCCCAAACTGTCCCTCCAGGCGAGGCAATAGTTCACCTGTGAACCTGTTGTGATCGTCTATTGTGTCCAGTGCCTCCAATATGGCTTCCTCTACATTGGTAAGACCTGTCGTAAATTGGGGTCCGCTTTGTTAAGCACTTACGCACCACCCTCCACAAATGAGACTCATCAGTGGCCAAATATTTTAATTCTGATTCTCATTCCCATTCTGGAATGTTGATCCATGGCCTCCTCTTCTGCTAAGATGAGGCCACACTCAGGGTTTTGGATCAACACCGTATATTCTGTCTGGGTAGCCTCCAACCTGATGGTATGAATATTGATTTCTCCTTCTGGTGAACAAAATATCCCCAACCCCCCCTCCTCTAATTGCCACTTTGACCTTTTACTTCTCAGGTGTCTTATTACTTCCCCTTGAGTCACTTCTTCCTTCCCTTTCTCCTATTGTCCACTCTCCTTTCCTATCAGATTCTTTCTTCTCCAGCCCTTGGCCTTTCCCACCCATCAGGCTTCACCTATCACTTTTCAGCCATCCTCTTTCCCCTACCCCACCTTTTTATTCTGGTATCATCCCCCTTCCTTCTCAGTCCTGAAGAAGGGTCTCAGCCCAAAATGTCGACTGTTTGCTCTTTTCCATAGATAATGCCTGACCTGCTGAGTTCCTCCAGCACTTCGTGTGCATTGCTTTGGATTTCCCGTATCTGCAGATTTTCTTGTGCTTGTCATAACAAATAAAACAAAAAGTACAAACGGAAAAGAAAGTGGCCAATCTCGCTCTTCTTCTCTTTGAATGTGTACACACAGCTTAAAGCTGGAACTCCTTTTGACCAAATCGGCACTCAAAGAAGCCACAATAATGTTTGGCATGGAAACAGAAATATCTTAAATTGGCAACTGAGGCAGATGCCAAAGCATGTTGTTCCGCTGAACAGTTGTACATAGTGTTCTACTCCCTGGGATTATTAATCCTTATTGCTCAAAATTCATCAATAGAAAGTTACTATAGATGTAACTCTTGCTTCAGCTAGTGGATTAATATAGGGGCTGAGAGCCCCCCGGCCCGGCCAAACTTAAGAAATCTCACTTGGGTGGATGCTGCGCGATGCGTCCCCTGTTCCAATTTAGCACCCTGAAATAACAAACAGTACACAATATGCGATTAAACGATTAAGCTGGTTTGACTATATGAGAAATGAAAAAGGGCTCAATCTTATGAAACAGTCTACTGCGCAATGTTGGAGCTCACTGATAAGCTGATCGTCCACCATTGACCTTCTCCGATCGTCGCTGGCCTTCGGACCCTCGCTCCAAGTTCACTCTGTCCAGTGGTCTACCAACTCTCTCCATTCGCGTCGTTTCTTCTCATCTCTCCCGGCAAAAAACCATGAAAATCTCTCTTCTGGACTCACAAGAAAGAACAACAGCATTCCAAACCCTGTTATCTCTGCTACCATTACATTATCAGCGAAACCTTACAGCATGTTACATAGAGATATCATCATCTTCATTATGTGCCTGTGTCATGTTGATCTGGGTGATCATGGTCTTTCCATGACCGTGACTACTCTTGTCAAACTTTTCTCCAAAAGTGGTTTGCCATTGCCTTCATCTGGGCAGTGTCTTTACAAGGCAGGTGACCCCAGCCATTATCAATACTCTTCAGAGATTTGTCGCCTGGTGTCAGTGGTGGCATAACCAGGACTTGTCATGTGCACAAGGTCACCCACCACCTGCTCCCATGGCTTCATTGGGGGGGGGGGGGGGGTTAAGCAGATACTACACCTTGCCCAAGGGTGACCTGCAGGCTAGCAGAGGGAAGGAACACCTTACACCTCCTCTGGTAGGGAAGTATCTCCATCCTGCCACCTATGATAGAAATATACTGCGCATAAACAGGTTCTTCATCCCACCGAGACACGTCAACAAACTACCACGTTCATCCTCATTTTTACTTTCCCTACATTCTCACCAACACTCATTCTTCCCTACTGTATTTTGGCATATGTGCCAATAGTAAACCAACACCAAAGCAAATGAGCAGGAACAATTTACGGTGACCACGCTGTCAAAAGGAGAAAGTGAAAACTGCAGATACACAACACGTGAAGTCACGACTGAACGCAGCTATCTGGTGCTTCAAGGCAGGACTCTAGCAGCAAAAGCACTCCACAATCCAGAGACATAGGCAGAATTCAATGAATACCTGGTGCTATATCAAACACATAGTGCATGGGACAATGGTAGAGTTTCCGCCCCCAAACTCTTCACCCACAATACCTTGACCAGAAGCTTTAAAGCCAATGACAGAGGACCCAAGATATGTCAACAAGTGAACGGCTCATCTGCTTTTTATAATTCCTGGGATACGTGGTAGTACAGACCAGAATTCTTCCCCTTCAGTGTGTTAACTTTAAAATGAAACATATGTCAAAAATACCACAACTGGATATTGTTAAAAGCTGACTGTTAAATAATTGTTTTAGTGCCCAAGCAATTCATGGATGGTTGGTAAATAAAGCAATTTTCATAATTCATCAACAATTAACTGAATATACTGTTACATACATTAGTGCTACAATATTGCCTGTTATAATGAGAAATTAAGTTCACTAATTCTGAAGGACTTATAATGTATAATAAATAGACTGTATTGGTCCAAAACAGACTGTTGTTTATTGAATGTTGATATTCTTGGAACAAACTGGAAAAACAATTAATGACACTCCAGAAATGTCAGATGCTCCAAGATTCAAGTGGTTTACATTAGATCAGGGATTCCCAGCCTTTTTTATGCCATGGACCCCTACCCCATTAGGCAATGGGTCCATGGACCCCAGATTGGGAAGCCCTGCACTAGATTATTGCAATGGAAAGAAAGATGTATTTGTATGGCTCAAGTTATTCTAACACACTGGCAAGGCTTTGTTTGTAAACAAATATAAAATAGAAGTTTGTATTTCATTAACACACACAAAATGCTGGAGGAACTCAGCAGGCCAGGCAGCATCTATGGAAAAGTGTAAGCAGTCGACGTTCTGGGCCGAGACCCATTTGAGTCCTAATGAATGGTTTCGGCCCGAAACATCAACTGTACTCTTCTTCACAGATGCTGCCTGATTTGCTGAGTTCCTCCAGCATTTTGTGTGTGTTGCTCGGATTTCCAGCGTCTGTAGATATTCTCTTGTCTGTGAGTTAATGTTTTATGTTTGCTACCTTTATGTAGAGCACCATCACCATAATGGTTTTCTGGTAAACAAAAATTAGGATTTTTTTTAAAGAAGTAATAGGAAGAAGCCACCCAACACATTACAGTCTGCATTTTCCACATCCAGCTCGTCAGGTCAAAGCTGGTGTATGGAATGTGTTGCTCTTCATTTCCAGAGGATGAAATCATTACTCATTAGGTCAGTATTCAATGCCCTCAAGTTGAGTAGCTTTCAGTGTCCACTTTATTTGGTACACCTGCTCATTAATGCAAATATCTAATCAGCCAATCATGTGGCAGCAACTCAATGCATAAAAGCATGCAGACATGGTCATGAGGTTCAGTTGTTGCTCAGACCAAACATCAGAATGGGAAAGAAATGTGATTTAAGTGACTGACTGTGGAATGATTGTGGGTCACTGATGAGGTAGTTTATCTAAAAAACTGCTCATCTCCTGGGATTTTCACACACAACAGTCTCTAGAGTTTACAGAGAATGGTGCAAGAGAGAAAGACGGTCAGTGAGCAGCAGTTCTGTAAGTGAAAATACCTTGTTAATGAGAGAGGTCAGTGGAGAATGGCCAACTGGTTCAAGCTGACAGGAAGGTGACGGTAACTCAAATAATCATACATTACAACTGTGGTGTGCAGAATAGCATCCCTGAATGCACAATACATTGAACCTTGAAATGGATGGGACACAGTCCCTGAACATATACTCAGTGGCCACTTTATAAGGTACAGGAAGTTTTCAATAAAGTGGCCATGGTGTGTATATTTGCAAGTCTTGAGTGACTGGCTCAAAGACCTTCACAATCTTGCTCGTTCCCTGAGGCATGTGACAGGATGGGTCTTACATTCGACATTTGCAAGACAAATGACATCTACCATCCTACCCCAATATACATGTTTGCCCTCTCAAAAAAAAAAGGTTCATGTGAAACTCTGGAAAATACAGACTCTCCCCAAAGGTCAGAAGCCATCTCCCAGCAAAGACAGATATTGATGATAAAATCCATGGTGTTCCCCACATCAGACCAAGAAAAAGAATATTTGAAGACTGAGACCTCATGATTTACGAGGCAGCAGAGATGGTTGTCCAGCTGTGTTTCTGCTACATGGGCTCCTTATAAAACATAGAACTGCACTGCACAGTACGGGTTTTTTGGCTCACAGTGTTGTACTGGCCAATATAAACCTACTCCATGATCCATCTAACCCTTTCCTCCTATATAGCCCATACTGCTCCATTTTTATTTCATCCATGTGCCTGCCTACCATCCCTAATGTATCTGCCTCTACCACCACATCTGGCTGTGCAGTCCACACACTTACTGCTCTCTGTGCAAAAAACAAGTCTATCTCTGACATTTCTCCTACACCTTCCTGCACTCACCTTAAAGGGTGTCTTCTCATATTAGTCAATGCTGCCCTAGGTGATTGCAATATGCTCCATTACAGAAATGGAGTGCAAACATTCAGGATTGCATATTGGGATAATCTGTTTTGTCTTTAATATGGGTTGAGCTTCATTCATCCAAGCAAAAGAAGAGTATTCTAAGAAAACCAAGGTGGTACGCCTGAACTATTGGCGCCCTGTCAGACTTACCTCAATTATAAACAAATGCTTTGAAAGTCTGGTTAAGGACTACATGCTACCACCCACACTGGACCCTCTACAATTTGCCTACTGACGAAACCGGTCTACCGACGACGCCATAGCCACAGCACTACACACCATCCTCACTCACCTGGAGAAGAGGGATGCATACATTAGAATGCTGTTCCTGGACTACAGTTCGGCATTCAATACCATAATCCCCTCCAGACTTGACAGGAAACTCAGATCTCGGCCGGCACCCCACCTTGTGCATCTGGATCCTAGACTTCCTATTGGATCGCCAACAGGTGGTAAGGATGGGCTCCCTCACTTCTGCCCCTCTGACCATTGACACAGGTGACCCCCCCCCCCCCCCCAGGGTTGTGATTGAGTCCCCTTCTCTACTCACTTTAATCGGCCTTATTTCTAGCAGTGATGAGACAGCTCACAGAGGAGAGGTTAGCACCCTGGTACAGTGGTGCCAGGATAATAACCTCTCTCGCAATGTCCAAAAAACAAAAGCACTCATTGTGGATTACAGGCGGAACGGAAACTGGCTCGCCCTGATCAACATCAACGGGAGGGTGAGTAGTTTCAAGTTCCTCAGAATGCACATCACCGATGATCTCACTTGGACTATACACTCCGACTTTGTGGCTAAAAAAGCACAATAGCGTCTCTTCCAACTCAGGTGAATGAAGAAGTTCGGCATGGGCCCCTAAATCCTCAAGACCTTCTACAAGGGCACCATTGAGTGCATACTAACTTCATGTATTACTCCTGCCTGGCACAGGAACTGCACCAACCTTGATCGCTGGGCACTGGAGAGAGTGGTGCCGACAGCCCAACTCATCTGCGGATGTGAACTTCCCACCATTGAGGACATTGGGGCAGAAAGAAGGCCTGGAAGATCATCGGGGACACCAGCCACCCCAACCATAAACTGTTTCAGCTACTTCCATCTGGAAAATGCTACCACAGCATTAAAGCCAGGACCGACAGGCTATGGGACAGCTTCTTTCTACAAGCCATTAAACTTTTAAATTCACCTGTCTGTACATTGCAACTGAGTCATAACACGAAGATTTTTACTCCCTCATGTTGTGGGATGGATGTAAGATTTAAATAAATTCTAATTCTATTACATTATGCTGTAATCCTACACCTTTATATAATTGAAAAACTTTTGGGAATCAAGAAGTGAGTGACTCGCTGGAGGATATAAAGCATCTAAACCGTATTTATGTGGTTGATGACTGGTGACCCTCAGTATCTTGATGGATATCAACAGTAGGGCAGGGCTGAAAGAATAAAAGGATACCTGGAATAGCAGGAAACTCTAGCAACAGAAATATCCCCCCTATCCATGGAAATTCCTCCAGCTTTATAACTGAGATATCTAGGCTGCTCCAAATGTGTTACCTCAGACATCTCTGATGTATAATACTCCATCACTGATGGGTTTGTTTAAGCTCTGGTACTAATTCCCAAACCTTTCCACCTCTTTAAAGCCTTTCCCAGAGTAGGCTTTTAGTTATCTGTAGCAGCATCTCATTTTGTTGTTCTGTGTTAACTTTTGTTTCTTGATGTTCTTGTAACCCTTTTTTTTGGCCATTTAGCAAGCCTATCAAATGAATATGAGTTGTTTGTGTTTTTTCATGTCATCAGTGTTTGAAACCACCACAGAGCCAAGGAATTCCTTGTGAAATGAGTCACCTTACACTTACTTTATTGTTGGGTAATTTGTCCCTCGCAAAATCCCATCTATGAAGTTAGAGATAAAGATAATCCGTTTGGTGATAAATATTAGATAGTGATCTGGGTGAATGCCAATAGTCCTCAGTTTGTACTATGTGATTTTTTTTTCATTACATATAAACATTTTAGTTGAGTCTTCAGTGAATTTAATCTTAAAGGCAGCATTGTTAAAACAACATTCCCTCTGTACTAAACTGCAGAGTCTTCCAATCCAGGAACAAATGGACAGAAGAAAGTGACAATAGGAAAGGTGTATCTTTGACCCGTGACACTACATGTCCCAATAATCAGCTGTTGCTTCAATTAAGTTCTGTGCTCTCAGCAAATATCATCCTCATAAGTGAACAAAGGCTAATTTCTCCCACATGAAATGAGGGGACTGAAATTCATTGGCTCTGTGGTGGCTTCAGACACTGATGACATAAAAAAAATGAGAACAACTTGCATTGCTAAGTGGCTATATCCTGTAGTATAGTGTAATGTTAAATCTTAGGTATTTTCCTGCTAGAGTTGTCAATTCTGGTTGGATATACTCCCAAATGTTTCATTGTGTGATTCCTTACAGCTAACCAACGGCCCCTCACTATTGTACCAACGGCCTTCTTCCACCATATACAGTTGAACTTGTTGATTACATGCAGAAGAGGTGGAAACAGAATCTCTGAGCCTTTTTCAAAAGAACCGGGGAGAGAGAGAGAGAATAATACGCGGGCTGTTGGAGAAATGGGACCGATGAGATTGCTGAAGTAAAAAACCAACATAAACTAAATAACAACACACACAAAATGCTGGTGGAACACAGCAGGCTAGGCAGCATCTACAGGGAGAAGAGCTGTCGACGTTTCGGGCCGAGACCCTTCGTCAGGACTAAATAAGTTGCATTTTCTAAACAGGATAGATTGTGCAGATGCTGGAAATCCAGAGCAACACACACAAAACGTTGGAGGAACTCAGCGGCATCTATGGAGGGACATTTCAGATCAAGACCGCTCCTCAGGATTGTACGTTGATTTTCTCTGTTGTAGAAATCTAATGCCTGAACAATTCTCAACATTTAGTGAGACAGTAACTCAAACCATATATATTATTTATCTTATTAACAAGCAAAACTATTTTTTTTTATATATACAAATGGCGTTCTTATTTTTCCTTCGCTGGAGCAGTCAGTGTTTTAAATTACTGAAGACATCAAGGAAAATTTGAAGGCCCCCAAATTGTTTAATCTGATGGATTTTACTGAGCACTCAATTCGAACAAGAAGCCCTCTCTCGTAGGAAAACTGGTTCAATGTAGTAGTATGATATTTACTACTGAGGGGTAGAAATAGATGGGAGGACCGAAGACAAAGCAGAACGCTAGCCCCGT
The DNA here is from genome assembly GCF_048418815.1 of Hemitrygon akajei. Lineage (NCBI taxonomy): Eukaryota > Metazoa > Chordata > Chondrichthyes > Myliobatiformes > Dasyatidae > Hemitrygon > Hemitrygon akajei. The sequence continues at coordinate 18,716,918 of NC_133139.1, read as the reverse complement.
GGCATCCTCCAGAAGGTGCAGCGCCATGTTCCTCACTCCTGCCAACTGAAAGGGAGGCACTAATTAAGCCCAGTAGTTCTCATAGATGTTTTTTTTCAATAAGGAATAAAGCTACTTATAAGTCAGAAAATTGACTTACGAACAAAGCTACTGACAATGTCTACTAATTGGGCTAGTGTCTGTTCAGCCATCCTCTGTGGAGGATGTGGTCACAGTCTGAGGGGAAAGATTACATTGCATAATTGCCTGACTGAGCAGGATAATCTCCAAAAGCTGAAATATCCCTGCAGATACACTTCAGACTTCAGAGCTAATTTTCCTTTGCAGCTTTACTGTGACATTTGTTTCCACACTTGAGTAAATACCTGATGCAAAGACTGGACTTGAATGAAACAGGGACACAGAATATAAAAGTACCAAATCTTTAAAAATCAGCCAGCAGCCCACAGTCTGAGCCGTGACTCACTTCCCAGCTAAAACCTGTCTCCTTTTCATCGGCTTTTGAAAAGAGGTGCACTGTCATCACATAACCATTAAAAAGTAAGGGAGGAAATAATCTGGAAGCCCGACTGACGCATTGGAAGCACTTCTAAAAAGAAACCCGCTTAAGTAAAACCTTTGAGACGAGTTTAAATTCTCAGAATATAGAACTCTATTCAGAAGAGAATAACAGCTCAGAACAATAACAAAGTCTTCAAGGTGCATTTCTGACACTCCAAGGTCTTTCAGTCGAATCTATATTTAAGACTGTGATGAATTAAATGTCACTGCATTTACGTGTTTCCGCGGCCTGCGCATGTTGCAGGAAAACATTAGAATGAATCATGGTACATATTGCGACCTGCTTAGCGATACCAATGAATACATTTCAGCTGGCTGCAGTACAGCCCAGACAACAGACAGCTGGCCTCATCTCCAGTTCTGAGAAAATAATTAGTTTCACAGAAGGACAATCTTCCACAACATTGGAACCGTCCCAGTCACCTGCTGAATGCTGAATTATGGAACAATTTGAAAAGCTTTACTTTATCTGCTAATGGGATAGTTGTCACAATATATTTTCCCTTTGTGATAACAACCAAGGCACAGATTACCTCAGTTTGTTTGATTTGCATATGTAACTGGATCAAAGATTAAATAGTTCATGACATAATGCCAAAGAGGGAGAGTTTAGCTCTTACACAATTCTGTGTGGGTTGTATTAAAAGCCATTCTTGGTAAAGCCAGATTATATACAGTATCACACACAACAGATTCATGATTAGAAAGAGCTTCAAAGGTTACTTGGAGAAAGCAGGAGAAGGAAGTTGAGAAGGATGATAAATCAGCTGTGATGGAATGGCAGAGCAGCCTTAACAGGGTAAATGACCTGATTCTGCTCCCATGTCTTATGGACTAAAGTGCAGGAGGAACTCAGCAAGTCAGGCAGCATCCACAGAGAGGAGGAAAGTGTTGATGCTTTGGGCCGAGACTTTTCATCAGGCACGAAACATACACTATTGTTTCCTCTGTGTAGAAGGCTGCCTGACTTGCTGATTTCCTCCAGCATTTTGTGTGTGTTAGGGCTCAAGATTTCCAGCATCTGTAGAATCTTTTGTATTTATGGGCCGATTATTTATTATTGATCAACCTATTTGTTAACATTTTTTGCCCAACCTATTTTCAGCTCCAGTATTAAGCTTCACTACTGTTAACACATCCAAGAATGATCTTTATTGCAAAGAAAATGCTGACACAGCCTGATTATGCTGAATCATTGAAGATACTTGCTTTATTGATTGTGCAAATAAGTCAAGGACAGAAACACGAACTGTAAAAGCAACTTGTAAGAAGCAGCACAATATTGTGTGACCACATTTGCTAGAATTGCTGATTAGAAATATTCCCTTCCGTAAATTTCTTTAAACTTTGCACTTAATAAAAAGAATATTTGCAAAAAGACTACAGGCTGCATATTTGCGTTGAGTTACCTATGTTGGGGTCAGGGACATCCCAGCCAATAGCAATTAAACAAAAATGTTAATACTGCTACAAATCAGAAAGTAAAACAAAAAAAAATTACAAGTAAATATAGGATTAGCCAGCATGTCCTTTGTTATGGCAACGTACATATATTCATATGTGGTCATTCAACTTTCTTGTTGATTTAAACAAGGAAGAATTTTGGACACAGAGCACAAAATTCAGCCACTGTTGAATAACTGAATGCAGCACAAGTGACTGAGGAAGAAATTTGACCCCACTACATCCCTGCAGATTCTGATTGACCTGCAACACACTTGCAACACGAGGGCAGCCTTGGTAAACATTCACAACCCAAATGGAATTTGTCGGGATTTGACTTTCAAAGAAGTATAGCTGCCTCTCTCTTTCTTCTTCAAACTCTTTAAAAATGGCCTGAGTAACAATGTGAAATTAATTGATTCATCAAATCCATCTGTTACTTCATATCCTTGAGGATAGGAAATAAACTACCCTTATCCCTTCGGCCCTGTATATGACTCCAGGACCACCAACTTTACTGATTTTTGGCTGCCAGGATTAATTAAAGTCCTCCTTACTAACATCTGGGGATTTGTGCCGAAGTTGGGAGAGCTGTCCCACAGACTAGTCAAACAACAGCATGACATGGTTGTACGGCAAAATCATACCTTACAGTTAACATTCCGGCCTCCAGCATCGCCATTCCTGGGTATGCACTGTCTCACTGGCAAGACAGACCTAGCAGAGATGGTGGCACGGTGGTATACAGTGGAGAGGAAGTTGCCCTGGCAACTCCCAACATCGACTCTGGACCCCATGAGGTTTCATGGCCCCAGGTTAAACATAGGCAAGGAAACCTCCTGCTGATTACCATGTATCGTCCTCCTTCAGCTGATGAATCAGTACTTCTCCATGTTGAGCAGCACTTGCAGGAGGTATTGAGGGTGGCAAGGGCACAATGTACTCTGGGTGGGGGACTCCAATGTCCATCACCAAGAGTGGCTCAGTAGTATCACCACAGACCGAGCTGGTCGTGTCCTACTGGACGTAGCTACTAGAGTGGGACTACAGCAGGTGGTGAGGGAACTATTAAGAGGGAAAAACACACCTGACCTCATTCTCACCAACCTGCCTGTCGTGGAAGCATCTGTCCATGACAGCATTGGTAGAAGTGACCGTCGCACAGCACTTGTGGAGACTAAATCCTGTCTTCACATTGAAGAAACCTTCCACTGCATTGTGTGGCACTACCACCATGCTAAATGGGACAGACTTCGAACAGATCTAGCAGCCCAAGACGGGGCATCTATGAGGTCCTGTGGGCCATCAGCAGCAGCAGAACTGTACACAACCACCACCAGGCCAGGGGATTCAACCCTGGTTCAATGACGTGTGCAGGAGGGCGTGCCGAGAACAGCACCAGCCATACCTCAGTGTGAGGCATCACAGGACTACTTGCATGCCGAACACTAAAAGCAGCAAGTAATAGACAGAACTAAGTGGTCCCACAACCAATGGATCAGATCTCAGCTCTGTAGTCCTGCCACATCCAGCTGTGAATGGTGGTGGACAATCAAACAACTCACTGGAGGAGGGGGCTCCCCATCCTCAGTGATAGAGAAGCCCAGCACACCTGTGCAGGAGATAAGGCCGAGGCATTCGCAACAACCTTCAGTCTGAAGTGCTGAGTAGATGATCCAGCTTGGCCTCCTCCAAAAGTCCTCAGCATCCCAAATGTCAATTTGCAGCCAATCCATTTCATTCCACATGATATCAAGAAATAGCTCAAAGCACTGGATACTGTGAAGACAATGGGCCCAGACAAAATCCGGACAATAGCCCTGAAGACTTGTGCTGCAGAACTTGCTGCGCCACTAGCCAAGCGATTCCAGTACAGCTACAACACCGGCATCTACTCAGCAATAACCTGCTTACGGATGCCCAGTTTGAGTTCCATCAAGGCCACTCAGCTCCTGACATCACTTCCTTGGTCCAAGCATGGACCAAAGTGCTAAATACCCGAAGTGAGGTGAGAGTGATTGCCCTCAACATCAAGGCAACATTTAGCTGAGTATGGCATCAAGGTGGCCTTGGTAAAATGGGAATTAGGGGGAAAACCCTCCACTAGTTGGTATCATATCTGACACAAAGGAAGATAGTTGTGGTGGTTGGAGGTCAGTCATCTCATCCTCAGTACATCACAGCTGGAATTCCTCAGGGAAGTGACCTAAGGCCAACCATCAGCTGCTTCATCAATGACCTTCCTTCCATCACCATTTGTGACTCCTCAGATAGTGAAGCAGTTCATACCTGAATGCAGCAGGACCTGGACGATATCCAGGCTTGGGCTGACAAGTGACAAGTAACATTCGAACCAGGCAATGACCATGTCCAACTAAAGAGGTTTTAACCATCGTCCCATGACATTCAGTGGCATCACCATCACTGAATCCCCTACTATCAACATCCTGGGGGTTACTATTGACAGGATACTGAAATAGTCTAGCTGTGTAAACACCGTGGCTAACAGAGCATGTCAAAGGTTAAGAATCCTGTGGCATTTAACTCACCTCCTGATTCCCCAAAGCCTGTCCACCATCTACAAGACTCAGTTCAGGAGTGTAATGGAATACTCGCCACTCGCCTGGATGAGTGCAGCTCCATCAACACTCAAGAAGCTTGACACCATCCAGTACAAGGCAGGCCACTTGATTGGTACCCCTTCCACAATCATCCAATCCCTCCACCATCGACAAACAGCATTGTGTACTATCTACAAGATGCACTGCAACAACACATCAAAGTTCCCAAGGCAGCACCTTCCAGACCCACGACCACTACCAGCTAGGATGAGAACAGCAGATACCTGGGAAGACCACCACTTGGAAATCCCCTTCCAAGTCACTCACCATCCTGACTTGGAAACATATCGCGGTTCCTTCAAAATCATGGAATTGTGCTTGGTCAAAATTATGGAGTTCCTCCCTAACAGCACTGTGGGCGTACAACACATCTGGGACCGCAGCGGTTCCAGAAGGCAGCCTATCACCACCTTAATAAGGGCAACTAGGGATGGGCAATAAATGCTGGCTTAGCTGGTGATGCCCACATCCTGTAATTGAATAAATTTTAAAAAGTTAAGAGATGGACGATAAACTCTGACATTGCCAGTGACATCAATATCACATGGATGAGTAAATTTACAAAAGATGTCCTCTGGTATTAGCCATTGTTGCCCTGGGAAAAACAGCACTGGCTTTCCACTCTCCCTATGCCTCTTATAATCTTATACACATCTATCAAGCCACTGCTCTTCCTCCTTCACTCCAAAACACTCTAGCTTTTTCCACTAATGGATCAATTTGTTCATCTGATGAGGAATATACAAGTCAGGAATATCCACGATCTGAATCCCAAAGTTCTCTGATCCCAATCTTATTTAGTAAAAGGGATAAGCATATTTGTCTTTCGTGGTTTCTGGCTTGTGGAGAGAGTTGGAAAGAAGCCTTATTACACTGGCCAGCTGGAATAAGTGCCTAGAAAAGAATTGAGGTCTGATTTGAGCTTGTATTTCTGCTGATCCAGACTGAATGTTATAGAACAACTCAGTGTAAAGGCTCACACCTGGGCAATGGTCATCTTACAAGGTACCTGTGAAAATTATACAGTCTTGACATGCGAAGGAGAAGGGGACAACCATGCATAACTTAAAATTAAACCTATATATAGCAGCTCACATGAACTCCTACAATCATTCGCTTTTAATTGGGGTCTCATAGTGTTGTCATTAAATAACCTGGCTAGCAATCAGAATGGTTATTCACTGATCTGAAGACACGAGTTCAAATCCAACTATGGCAGCTGGGAATATTTATTTCAGGTAATTAAATAACAAAATCCTTTTTAAAGAAAGGTAGACTTAGAATAAAATATAAATGCTTGATTGATGTAAAAACCCGTCTGGTTCAAAAATATTATTTTAGGAAAGGAATTTACAGTCTTTATCCATTACAGTATACCATATATGCAGGTTCAAACCCAGCAATAGGATTTGCACTTGACTACTCTTTTGGATGTTTAAGAGAAAAGTTCAAAGTAAATTTTATTATCAAAGTATAGATACGTCACCATATATGATCCTGAGATTCATTTTCCTGCGAACATTCTCAGCAATTCTATAGAATAGTAACTATAACAGGATAAATGAAAGATCAACTACAGTGTAGAAGACAACAAAACGTGCAAATGCAAATATAAATAAATAGCAATAAACAATGAGAACATGAGATAACAAGATAAAGACTCCTTAAAATTAGATAATTGGCTATGGGAACATCACAATGGATGGGCAAGTGAGTGTAGTTATTCCCTTTGTTTAAGAGCCAGATGGCGGGGGCAGGGGAGGCGGGTAGTAACTGTTCTTGAACCTGGTGGTGCGAGTCCTGAGACTCTTGTACTTTCTACCTGAAGGCAGCAGCAAGAAAAGTGCATGGACTGGGTGGTGGGGATCTCTGATGATGATGATGATGCTGTCCTATGACAGAGTTTCATACAGATGTGCTCAGTGGTGGGAAGGTCTTTACCCTGTGATGGACTGGGCCATATCCACTACTTTTTGTGGGATTTTCTGTTCAAATACATTGGTGCTTCCATACCAGGCTGTGGTGCGTCCAGTCAGTTACCTCTCCGCTGCACACCTTTATAAGTTTGTCAAAGTTCTGGATGTCATGCTATATCTCATGCCTGATGTTTCAGCCAGGACTATATTGCAATAAAGTGGCCACAGTAACTGGACTCAGCAAGAGGAAATTGAAGTTAACTTTGTGAGGAAACACCAGGGGTTCACTTTGGCACGAGATTCCAGCCTGTCTCAGCAGGCTGTTATTTTATGGGAAGCTGTTGGGAAGAGAGAGTTTAATCTGTTTATTTCTCTTAACAATGCTCCTGATTTCAGAGAATACTGCAGTGAGCTGGTTATCTTTTACATTATTTAATTTTGCAACGTAACAGTAATTTTTATGTTCTACACTGTATTGTGCAAGACATAAAAATTACTATAAGTTACAAAAATAAACATTTTTTCCTGCTACAATACAACGAATTTCATGACATATGTCAGTGATAATAAAACCAATTCTGATTCTGAAACAAACAAGAGAAAATCTGCAGCTGCTGGAAATCCAAGCAACATACACAAAATGCTGGAGGAACTCAGCAGGCCAGGCAGCATCTGTGGAATAAAGTACAGTCAACGTTTCTGGGTTGAGTCCCTTCGGATCAGCAAACAGGTTGTTTCAAACCACTTCTCCAATAAATAATCTACACATATGTGGCGCCGCAGGAACTTCAAAGGATAAAAAAATTAACACTGAGCCAAATATTCTGATGTCATTCTGAATTTCCAGGAATTTTAAGAAGAGGAACAAAGTGCAATGGTTGAGGGAGGGAATTCCAGAATTTGTGGCAAAATCAACAGTTGGACAAACAGTGACAGATGTAAAGAAGATCCGTCTTTTGGGATAAATAGTTTTTAGATAGTTCACAACTCACAGAAGGAACTGGGTGCGTAGGAGTTGGGTACATATTAAATATTTTCTTTTCAATTATCTCCACTCTATTCTAAACACCGGCAGGCAATCTCGTCAGGGAAAATTTTCATTCAGAAATCTTTTGTGCAAAACAGTATTAGCACAAATCCCTGGATAGTATGGCCTGAAGATTGATGATGCATAGGGTATCGGCCTGGAGCCATGTTTCTGCAAGAACAAGCACACAACAGTTCCTCAGCTCATGCTGAGTCAGCCATAGATGAAGATATTGCAGCTTCTCTTCCAGGGAGTGAATATTGGAGTGTAGCATTAAATTAGAAACCCTGTAAGCAGTTCCTATCTAAGTATCTGTTGTTGGATCTTTGTTACTATTGTGGGTTTAAAGAAAGCGAATGGGCTCAGGCTGAGGGACTTGAGTCAGGCTGTCAGGCTGGGAGAGTTGGGTTGAGCCACTGGGCGGAGGGATTCGAGTCAGGATATTGGGCCGTAGGGCTGCAGGAGGAGATGGATTGGATTCAGAAGAGCTGACCTGGGTGGAGACCATGCTGATGCCTGCTACTCAGAGGCACTGGAGTTGGTGCCTTCGAGTTGGTGTGAAGGTGATGTGTAGTGAAACTGTGAGTGACTGTTTTGGACATTTCTTTCCAATTGCAAGACCCCACTGGACATTGATTGCTGCAGACCTGTTTCCTTTGCTCAGTGGTGGTACAGGTGATAAGGCAGTAGTGTCGTCCTGGTTGTAGTGAAGACTAGACCTCAAGCTGCAGACTTGCCTTGTAGCTTGGCATCCATGCTTGGTTAGGGGTAGATGTGGCCTCTTCCATCGGTGCTGCCCTCCAGTATTGGATCAGTGGAATTACAGACTGGACTGCTGGGAACCATCAGTTTGTGGGACTTGATATTCAGCATCAGGGACTTGTGTTGTCTTATGTGCCTATGTTCTTTTTTTTGGTTCTTTTTTCCTCTTTCTCACTATTTTGAATGCACGTGCATGTTTTTTGCACCTTGGCCCCAGAGGAACAATATCTTGTTCAGCTGTATCGTGTATGGTTTGAACGACGATTAAACTTGATTTGATTTGATACTAGGGTACTTCAGAAGTCAAGAATGAGGCATAACACAATGCTCACGATGGTTTTATTAAATTTTGCAAGAATGGAAAATGAACAAGATAGAGGAGCCAAGAGAAAAAAAGAAATAAAGGAAAAAGAGCTCATGGTTGTCTCAAACTTAGACAAGATACTAAACAAATTCCAGTGATAACAATTAACCTACAAAATAGCCAGATTCAAGCACTGTGATACCTGTGGCTGAAAACTAAGTAGTTTGCAGAAAAATATAGAAACAACTGTATTACTGGAAAATTCTATAAACATGTAACTGTTTAGAGGTGATTATATTAAATTATAAGCAAGCATAGGAAAGTTGAACTATAAGGAAAATAATAATTCTACACCCCCAATCTGATTTTGTCTAATTGTCTCTTAAGTACTTTAATTGTATTTGCTTCTTCCTGTTCCTCTGGCATCTCGATCCAGATAACCACTACTCTTCTGTGTGAAAAAACCAACACCTCAGATTAACTTGTACTCTCTAGTTCAACACTTCTCTGCCCTGGGAAAATGCCTATTTTATGAGCCTCTGTAAGGTCACCCCCAGCCTCCATCTGGCACACTGGGATGCCGTTTCTGGCCTTCCCCCCTGAACACTGGGGGGGGGGCACTCCTTCCAACAATCCCTTTAAAATCAATGGGGCCCCATTTCCAGGGTTCACTTAAACTCACAAGGGATCCATTTCCAGTACTCCTTTTAAAACCCACTAGGGTCTCAATTCTCATACTCCTTTTAAACATGAGCCACTAACCTATTTCCCAGTCTACTTTTAAACCATTTTTACATTCGCTGCAGTCTCATTTCATGTGGTCCCTTTAAACTCACTGGTATTCCACTCGCTATGCTCACTTTAAAAGAAACAATTCCACTAAAAAGCTTATTATACCGCTGTGTGAAATCCGAAAAAAACATTATGTTAGTGGTATACTAGTAGAATAACATTCAATTGTCTAGAAAACCTGCTAGTCCCTCATGTTACTGAGGGTGCCGGATTGTCAGAGTTCTACACAATTAGTCGCTCTAACATAATACACAAAATGCTGGAGGAACTCAGCAGGTCAGGCAGCGTCTATGTTAGTGAATAAAAAGTCGACGTTTTGGGCCGAGAACCTTCTTCAGGACTAGAAAGGAAGACACCGGAATAAAAAGGTGTGGGGAGGGAAGGTGGATAGCTAGGAGGTTCAGGTGAAGCCAGGGAAAGAAAACGGGCTGGAGAAGAAGGGATCTGAACAGACAGGAGAGTGCACCGTAGAAGAAAGGAAAGGAGGAGGGCAGCCAGGGAGAGGTGGATAAATAAAAGATGATCATGTTCAGAGATGATCCTAACTTTTTAAACAGAGTTTGTTTATTTAGGGATACAACATGCTAACAGGCCTTTCCGGTCCAATGAGTCAGCACTGGCTTATTACATCCATGTGACCAATTAAGCTACTAACCTGTACATCTTTGGAATGTGGAAGGAAATTAGAGCACCTGATGGAAACCCATGTGGGCACAGGGAGGGCATACAAACTCGTTTATGGATTTGATTGTGGGTCACTGGCACTCTAATAGTGATACGCTACCGTGCCACCCTCTTTAGACAACAGTTTAGGAAGGAGGCTGGAATAAAACTCTGAAAGGGATAGGCAGAGGGATTTCACGTAAAAATGGAATACTTCAACAGCTGAACAGATAGAAAGCCATACAAAGAGTTTGAAAGACACATATAAAGGAGAGACAGTGGAGACCCAAGGAGAAAGAAACAGAAACAGAGAGAGACAGGAAGAGATCAGCAGAGAGATGGTAACAATTGTGAAAGGAGAAGGAAAGAGATGGAAGCCGAAAGAAATTCGTTGGGAGTAACATACAGACACATGTCACAGGTGGCTCAAAGTTCAAAGTAAATCTATTATCGAAGTACATATATGTCACCATATACTGTACTATTCTGAAATTCATTTTGGTGCAGGCGTTCACAGTAGAACGAGTACAATAGAATCAATGAAAAACTACATACACAGACCGACAATCAATGTGCAAAAGAAGACAATCTGTGTAAACACAAATAATAAATAAATAACACTGAGAACATGAGTCATAGAGTCCTTGAAAGTGGCTCCATACATTATGGAATCAGTTCAGTGTTGAGGTGAGTGAAGTTAGGCCCTCTGGTTCAGGAGGATTGAAGGGTAATAACTGTTCCTGAATAGTGGTGTGGAACCCAAGGCTCCTCTACCTACTTCTAGCATCAAAAAGAGAGCACAGCCTGGATGGTGGTGGTCCTTGATGATGGGCGTTGCTTTCTTGTGGCAGCAAGAAACAATCTGACAATGAAATAGGTTTAGTCGTTCTTTGTATTCTCCTCCCACAATACATTCACACTGTTACCAATGGAACTAATTATCAGCTTACAACTAAATGTAATGACCAATTCTGAAACAATGTTATGACTAACCAAGGTTTTTTTTTACTCAATGTTTCAGCCAATTTAAGAGACTTGCAAACATCAGTTTACAAAGTGGGGAGTTTACAGTAAGGGACCTTGTTGACTGTATTTTCTCGTCTAGTGCTGATTGGGCATTGACCTTGCTAACTAACACAAAAACAAAGCCAAAATGATTAAAACCAGCCAACTGGACTGTTCTTCTCTCTGATTGTTACATTAAAAAATGACACACTGCTTGAAGACATGCTACTAAATCCTTCCAGCATGGAAACAATTATGTCATAAGAAAAATTATCCTCTTATATCACACGCCTGGGAGTAGAATTTGCCTCACACGTGTGGTTGCAATTACACAAATACACATTGAGTGCTTTATATTACTAAATGCTAGTGTGCCTGCAGTTGACAGTAACTATGGTTGTTTGTGGATTTTGCCAAATAAAGCTATTTAAAAAGAATCCCTTAACTTTGTGCCAAAATTCAGCATAGCTTTTTCTTATTTTTGTCATAATCTTCTCTATTTCTTTTTCTCAATACAAGATTATATTTTCCCAGGATCTATTTGTCGTCCATTGATACCAGTTCTGCTCTCTCTTAAAATGACATCTTTCGAAAATTCTACGGTTCACATTTTAACCCGCAGTAAACATTATTCATCCATTATCCCTGTGTTTTATTTTGATATTCTCATCCACATTTTCAAATGCCTGCAGGGTCTTATCCTCTCTGCTAGTTCTACAGCTTTCTGAGATTTCTATAAATCTTTATCAATGGCTCACTCATTCTTGTCTCTAGTGTATCTCCAAATATAATCGTTCTACCACCAGCAAATGTCAAACCCCTAAGCTCTGGATCTTTCCTCCTCAACTGATTGCACTTGGAGTACTGAGAGCAGTTTTGGGCACCATATCTAAAAAAATGTTCTGGCATTGGAGAGGGTCTAGAAGACGTTCATGAGAATGATCCTGGGAATGAAAGGGTTAACGTGTGAGCAGCTCTGGGTCTATACTCACTGGAGTTTAGAAAAATGTGAGGGGGATTTCATGGAAACCTATCAAACATTGAAAGGCGTAGATAGAATGGATATGGAGGGGAGGTTTCCTATAGTGAGTGAATCCAGATCCATAGGGCACAGTCTCAGAATACAAGGCCATCCCTTTAGAATAGAGATGAGGAGGAATTTATTTAGCCAGAATGTTGTGAATCTGGAATTCATTGCCACAGATGGCTGGGGAGACATAGAAACAGAAACATAGAACCAAAGAAAACCTACAGCACAATACAGGCCCTTTGGCCCACAAAGCTGTGCCGAACATGTCCCTACCTTAGAAATTACTAGGCTTACACATAGCCCTCTATTTTCCTAAGCTCCATGTACTTATCTAAAAGTCTCTTAAAAAACCCTATTGTATCCACCTCCACCACCGTTGCCGGCAGCCCATTCCATGCACTCATCACCCTGAGTAAAAAACTTGCCCGACATCTCCTCTGTACCTACTCCCCAGCACCTTAAACCTGTGCCCTCTTGAGGCAACCATTTCAGCCCTGGGAAAAAGCCTCTGGCTATCCAGGTCATTGGGTATATTTAAAGCAGAAGTTACTAGTTTCTTGATTAGTAAGGGTGTCAACAGTTATGGGTGAAGGCAGGAAAATGGGGGTTGAAAGGGATAATAAATCAGCCATACCAGAATGGTGGAGCAGTCTTGATGGACCAAATGGCATAATTCTGCTCCTCTTTCTTATGGTCTTACGATCTAAACCCATCTGCTTCTGTCTCTTTAGATGGCTCTTAAAACTCTACTCTCAGACCAAGCATTTTCTCATCTGCCCATTAGGTCTTTATGTGGGTGGCATCAATTTTAGTTTGATAGCTTTCTTATGTTTCTTGGATTGTTCTGCTATGTTAGGGATGATGTATAAATGGAAGAGATTTGTGATGGTTTTGTGGACCTGCCAATAGGCTATTTTCATTTTTAATCCTAATCCTTCTTTCGTAAATCAATGCGGTCAATTGGAATGTTAGTCTTTCACCCACCACACCATTCCCAACTTAATTGTGGAATAAAATCAAGAAGGCTGGAAACCAGTATTGTTTTCAATCACAAACACTAGAGATTCTGCTGATGCTGGAAATCCAGGATAACACACACAAAATGCTCGAGGAACTCAGCAGGTCAGACAGCATCTATGGAGGAGAATAAGCAGTTGACGTTTCGGTCTGAGATCCTTCACCAGTATTGTTGACAGCACCATTTGCAGAAGGAATTATCGCTTCTTTAATATATTTACAAAACAAAACCACTGGATTCAATTTTTTATAAGTCGTAAATCTACATTTTAGGGCAGCAGTTAGTCAGCTACCCCTAGACATCAAATATGATGAGATATTCCTGAAAATAAAAAGGGAAATTGCAGAATCTGTAACAAAACCAGAAAAAACCTCAGTAGTTCAGACAGCATCTGTGGTAAGAGATAACGTCAACATTGCTGACCGATAATCCTTCATCAGAAATATTCCTCTTTAAGATACTGTTGCACCTGCATACAAACACCTTTATGAGTAACTAAGCTTTGAAATGTATAAATATGGGAGTATTTATTACATATTACATATTGACTCAGCTGTCCTGTCCACTGAGGGACAGATACGGGGAAAATGGATGGGATAGACTCTACCATAATGTTCTGATGAACTGCTAGATTTTATTTTGTTAGCCTAAAAATAAGCAGTAGTTTATTGCTGCAGATCCTCAAGAGCATGGGAGACTATATGTCTACAAAATAATATTAGCCCTGATGAATGGTCTCAAGCTGAAACTGTTAATTCTCCTCCATAGATGCTGCCGGACTTTTGAGTTCCTTCAGCATTTTGTGCATGTTCCTCAAGATTTCCATCATCTGAAGAATGAGAGGGGACTTGATAGAGGTCTACAAGATTATGAGAGGCATAGATAGGGTGGATAGTCAGTACCTGTTTCCCAGGGCATCAATAGCAAACACCAGAGGGCATATGTACAAAATTAAGGGAGAGAAGTTTAAGGGAGACATCAGGGGTAAGTTTTTTTACACACAGAGGGTTGTGAGTGCCTGGAATGACTTGCCAGGGATGGTGGTGGAGGCTAAAACATTAGGGGTATTTAAGAGCCTCTTGGACAGGCACATGGATGAAAGAAAAATGGAGGGTTATGGGGTAGTGTGGGTTTAGTACTTTTTTTAAAGGATTATATGGGTCCGCACAACATGGAGGGCTGAAGGGCCTGTACTGTGCTGTAATGTTCTATGGTTCTATGGTTCTAATCTCCTGTGCTTAATATTAGTGTTACTTTTACTGATGACCAGAAGGTGGTATCAACCTCTTGGCTTGTACCATCTTTGGCCAGTCTTGGAAGATGCTACTTTCACTGATAGTCAAATCAACATAGTCTTACAAATGATGGAATATTGCACATCAGGTTTAAATAGTCTAGAACCACTTCCTGAAATAAACACATGTATTAATTAGTCTTATTAATAATCTAACCCACAACTGTGATAAAACTTGAAGTACTTCCAAGACAATGAAGCACTTTGAACGTCCCAGCAGGGACACGAGGGAAGCAATATAAATGTGTGCTTTTTCTTTCTTTCTCCATTCAGTCTTGAAGAGCAGTTTCATTTGTTGGTAAGGTGATGGCAAATACAGAACGTGTTAGGATCAGAGTGCTTACACTATTGAAAACAAATATGGGGAGGATGTTTTGATGAGGTTGCCCACCAACTAAAATTTAGATGTATAAGCTATGGGAAGTCCAATAAGTATTAATCATAAATGCTGCTTTCCATTAGAAAGTTCAGAGTTCAAAGTACATTTGTGTAGCAAAGTAGGTAAGAATTTGTCTTCCCCACTTCAGTCACAAAACAGGAAGAGCCATGGAAACAGTCCACCCAAAGAAAAACATCAAACCACCCTCCGCTCCCCGCACAAAAAATATGCAAATGACAACAAAAAACCCTGCAAAAAAAAAGATGAAAACACAAAAATCAAAAGGCGTATTTCAGTACAGTTCAGCTCAACGTCCATTATCTACAGGCTGTCCCCATTTAAGAATCGCTCAAAAGTTGTAAGAAAAAAGAGCATCCAGAACTAGAACATGTCATAAACCTGAGCGGCCAAGAATGGTGAAAGTGTTAGGAAGCCATGGCAAAAGCCATTTCATCCGGCTGTTTGGAGGATTTAAGATGTTAAAGGTTGCACAAACTTCACAGGCGTATTTTTGTTGCCCAACTTATCTCTTTGGTGGCAAGTTGTGGAATTTGTTAAAATATAATCTGCCACACTCATGAATCAACAGAGAATGTAATAATAAACAAAGTCTCTTATCTCTGAGCCAGGTGGGATGGACAGTATTAATCTTTTGTTAATAGTGTTGTGATAGGCAGAGCCAACAATGAAATGTGTACTCAGTAGGGAAGAACAGTCAGAAATTAGCTTTGGTCTCAGCCCCAGTACAGGTGGTGGGCTGAGGTCAAAGCTTAAGTCTGGCCACCAAAACACCCATCAAATCAGAGAAGCAAAACAAACCTGTTTCTATTACACAAACACAGGTTAAAATAAACCTCGGGTTATTAAGCAAAACATGTTTATTGCTAGAAGATCTGGAAACAAATTACTGGAACATGCCAGTGTGAAATTTAGAACTGATGTCATGCTTGATATGACTGTTAATTTCTGACTCCAAGGGTAGTCATAGCTGAAGGGTGGTGGTGGGGACGAGCTCCCACTGCTAAACAAATGCTCTTCATGGTGTGCGTCTCACACAGCCTCTGACAACCAAGTCCAACTCCTGGCCTTCACGTGTGGCATAGTTCTTATGCCCGGCGGAGCTGTTCTCACTGACAGGAGAAGGGGCAAAAGTGGGCCACTGGCACCTTAAAACCAGTTGCTCCGGGCAGATGGGGCTCGTTAACCATGGATGGTAGCTCATCTAGGAGAGGGAAAACTCCAATTTCAAACCTCTGCTGCCTTGCAGCTATACCCGCTCACGGGAAAGGCTTTGGGAGTAAACGCTGAGGAAAAATCTGGAGTCGGAGTCCCGAAGGCGGCTGACTGCTGTACCCAGCACCAGCACGGCAACTCCTGCGATGCTGCTGGTACCAAACTGTATCGACTTTTGTTGTTCCTTTGGACCTGTCATCAGCATGGAGAGGGGGGTCCCACTGCATGGGCAACAGACGGATCTCTATAACAACTCTGCCCTGGCTTGCGCCCAGGAGAAGCCACTCCCAGTGACTACCAGAGGTGCAGTACCCATGGTCGACCACGACTGACGGAGGCCTCACAATAATTTCTAAAATGGAAGGTATGCTAATAAAGTGGCCAGTTTTTAGGCACAGGAGTGGAACCCAGTGTGGTCTTCTGCTGCTGTAGCCCATCCACTTCAAGTTCGATGTGTCGTGCATTCAGAGATGCTCTTCTGCATACCACTGTTGTAATGAGTTACCATTACCCTTCTGCCTGCTTGAACTAGTCTGGCCACTCTCCTCTGACTTCTCTCATTGATAAGGCACTTTTCCTCACAGAACTGCCACTCACTGGATGATTTTTTTGCTTCTTGCACCATTCTCTGTAAACTCTAGAGACGGTTGTGGGGGGAAATCCCGGGAGATCAGCAGTTTCTGAGATACTCAAACCACCCCATCTGGCACCAACAATCATTCCACAGTCAAAGTCCCTTAGATTACATTTCTTCCCCATTCTGATGCTTGGTCTGGACAATAACTGAATATCTTGACCACAGAGTATATCCCTATTACATACCCCTGTGATACGACAACACACTGTGATAGCCAATGGGTGCAAAATACACACACGTAGATATTCAATGAAATATAACTGAAGTGACTTTTCTTATGCGTCAATGATTTTTGTCCTTTCCAATCATCAATTAAATTGTGCATTAGAAACCAGTATTAATAATCATTCTGGTATATGCAATTAGTTGTATTACCTTCAATGCATGATAGAGAAAACCATGCTTTTTGGAACAACACATTGTTTTAACTCTATGAAAGATTTTTATTTTTATTGAGATACAGTAAGGAGTAGGCCCTTTCGCGACTTCAAGATGCGCTGTCTAGCAACCCTAGATTTAACCCTAGCCTAATCTTGGGGCAATTTACAATAAACAATTAACCTACCAACTGGTACATCTTTGGACCATGGGAGGAAACCCACATGGTCGTGGGGAGAACATAAACGCTCCTGACAAGACAGTGGCGAGAATTGAACCTGGGTCACTGAAACTGTAAAGCGTTGTGCTAACCACTATGCTACCGTGCCGCCCTATGATAATACTGTAATAATAAATGCTTCCTCTACGTGTTATACAACTCTTAATGCTCTTTCCTAATATTCTCTACAAATAAAAGCAGAAACAGGGTTGTGGAGAAGGAGAGAGATTTACAGGTTGGCATGATATTAAAGCTTGCGCTTCAGAAAGCAATTGAAAAGATACTAGTAAAATTTGCAATTTGATTTCAAGTGGTATAGACCAAGAGACAAGAAGCCCATATAAATCTTTAGTGAGACCTTAATTTATATACTTGTAGTCTTCATGCTACAGAGAGATATAGATTTTAGTGGATGTAAAATACAATTTAATATTTATGTTCCTAGCTATTACATTGTAAAAAAAAACAAAATTGGGCTTTTATGACTAAAACTATGCAGCATATAAACAAAAGTATATAATCGTCTTAAATGATAGAATACTACAGACAGACCATTCCAAATATCTGAATGTCTGCAGCAAGAGAATATTAATGAGATGAAATGCAAGAAATTTGGAATGTTAGGCAGGAAAATATTCTTCAAGAAGCAAGAATTGAAGCAATGGAACTTGTGTCCTAGACTAAAGGTACAACTATGTCAATATTCGAGATTAGATTAGAATAAGTAAGCAGTTAAAAAGGGGATAAAGGGATATGGGAACAGGGTGGGTGAATGTTATTTACTCAGGTGAAGGTTAGGTAAATATAAAAGAAGGTTGACTGGGCAAAATAGTCCTGTGTGATTCAATGTTCGTTTCCATTATACCTGTCAACATTTAATATCCTTCTCCACCTTTCCAGCTCTTTCATAATCTTGTACCACGCTGCCGTTCCATTTTCCTGATGTCTCACATCTCTATTCATGTTTCTGCATTTCACCATTGTTGCTCATCCGCATTGCTGGTCTCTCACGTTGCCCACTGATCATCTCTACCTGACCATTTCTCTCCTTTCTTTTAGAAACCACTTCAAAACATCTTCAACCGTGCTTAAGGACCCCCACCACCCAGAACATGCCCGCTTCTCATTGCTACCGTTGGGAAGGAGGTACAGAAGCCTGAAGGCACACTTGGCAATTCAGGAACAGCTTCTTCCCCTTGGCACTCCAATTTCTAAATGGACTTTCAACCCATGAACACTACCTCACTACTTTTTTCTTTCTGCTTTTTTAAACTACTTAGTTTAACTTATAATGTGATTATTTTATTTTCCTATATACAGTATTTATTTATCATGCATTGCATTGTACTGCTGCAGTAAAGTTAGCAAATTTCATGGCATATGCCGGTGATATTAAACATAATTCTGATTCTGTTACCTCCGCATCCTGGATGCCCCTTTTCTTCACCTTTCCCTCTAGAGCATTTCCTCTTTAAAAATTCTCAAGACATCTATGTGCACAATAAGTACCAGGTACGAAAGGAAATTTTCACTCTTGGTGAACACAATAACTTGAGAGTATTCCATTATATGATTTTTCTGTAAGAACTATATTATGCATTTGATGCCTCTTTCAACATTATTGTCCTGATTTACCAGTCAGAGCCAATAAGCAGCATGCACTAACGTATACCTACTGATTATCACTGCACAATTATACTTAATTGCACAATTGTACAATTACTCCACTTGTAATCTGAGGCGCATTGCATGAGAGCTCGTTATGATTAGGAAACCATTTCACATACACTGGGAACTGTGCAAACTGTCCTTGGAGACTTGCCTTATCTAGTCTGTGGCTAGGAATTTTGACACGTTATCCTGTCAGTTACTCCCTGCTAAGTGTTCAGTCCCACGTCAGTCCCATCCTCCACATCCCCAACACCTCATTGTCAATATTGCTCCCTAATCCCAGACTTGAGTAGGGAACATCTCCAACACTCTTTTCCAACGCACTGAATCTGGAGTACACTGTGTCTCCATTCCCTCATCACCTGATCATATCTTTGACCCCTACTACACTTCTAACATCTAGATAGATCAAATGCTGTGACTCCTGAAGTTGTTGCACATGCACACAACAGCTTAGTTGAGTGCTCCTGTGTCTCTGAGACTTCCTTCCTGCTTTAACCCTTGATTTACCATCCTTTCAACCATGTATCTCTAAATATTTCATCCTCAAATCTCTCAATGTCCTGATATCACCCTGTAGTTCCTAGTCAGAAATCTCCTTACTCAATTCACCTCTACTCCTTGACTGCTCCTTCAACCAAATCTGATTCCCATAAACCACAACCTACCTTTTGCCTCCAAATGGCCTTGTAATAGCCAAACCTGCAATGGATAGGCCAGTGTGCATGTTTGTGTGAAAAGACCTTTCTGTGGACAGGGTGCCGATATGCTAAGCAATCAAGGTCTGCACAGTGTTATTGTTTAA
This sequence comes from Hemitrygon akajei, assembly GCF_048418815.1. Lineage (NCBI taxonomy): Eukaryota > Metazoa > Chordata > Chondrichthyes > Myliobatiformes > Dasyatidae > Hemitrygon > Hemitrygon akajei. The sequence goes on along the minus strand of NC_133139.1, from coordinate 18,697,159 downwards.
TGTGCCTTTCTTGGGTTCTAAGCAGTTCTAAATTCTAAGAAGTTCTAAAAAGACTTCTTAGGGACAGCAGAGCAGTGTAGCAGTGAATGCTATGCTATTACAGAACCAGCAATTTGAGAGTTTGTATATTCTTCCTGTGACCACATGGGTTTCCTCCCACATTCCAATGATGTACAGGTTAGTATGTTAATTGGTCACATGGATGTAACTGGGCAGTGTGGTCTTGTTGAGCCAAAAGGGTCCGTTACAGTGCTCTATCTCCAAATAAAAATAAATAAAAAATGAAATAAAATTCCTGGATCCAATATTGAATTCAGTCTTGAATGTACAGAAAGTGTAAGAGAGAGAAAGGGAAAGAGAGAGAAAGAAAGAAAGAAAGAGAAAGAGAGAGCGAGATAAATAGAGAGAGCAAAAGAAAGAGAAAGAGAAAGGAAGACAGAAAGCAGAGAGAGAGAAAGAGAAATAGAAAGAGTAAAGGAAAGAGAAAAAGAGAAAGAAAGGCAGAAAGCAGAGAGAGAAAGAGAAATAGAAAGAGTAAAGGAAAGAGAGAAAGAGAAAGAAAGACAGAAAGCAGAGAGAGAAAGAGAAATAGAAAGAGAAAAGCAAAGAGAGAAAGAAAGAATGACTGAAAGCGAAAGAGAAATAGAAAGAGAAAGAGAATTAGAAAGAGAAAGCGAAAGTTGGTTCGTAGCAATTAAGATTTTTGTTTGTGCTAGAAAGGCATTTACACCTGTGTGGACAAGCCCTAACATTTTCTGACATATGTTAATCACGTCTGAACCCTAAGTTCACAGCCTTGAATTAATCCCAATGCAGTCTTTTAAATAATATGGTGACAATGAGCTGCTGCAGGAGCAGGGTAAAACCTTCCTGACTCCCATGTTTTCACAGTGACCCCATCAGCTTCACCACCTACCACAAGGACTGAGGAGCTTTCCCCTCCCTTCTTTCCCTTTCCCCATTCCCTGTGCCATTACTTTTATTTTAAGCTTCTGACCATCTCCTCACCCCTCTGCTCGTTGCTACAATGCTTGATATTTTCTGGTTTTATTTCTTGCTATTGGCAGTTTTGTGAAGTTGTTATATAACATTGCAAAGGGAAGAAAGGAAAACAGAGGGCGGCAGTATTTTTCCATTTTAAATGATAATCTTCATTTTCACTAACCTGAACTTCAAAGTACGTTTCAAATATTCAAAGTACATTTATTATCAAAGCATGTGTGCAGTGTACAACTCTGAGATCTGTCTTTGCACGGCCACGAAACAGAAACATACTATGAAAGAAAAACATCAAACCCACAACACACAAAACAAAAGAACAAATTGTGTAAACAGCAAAAAAACAAGCAGGAAACACAAAATACGAAATACCAACTCATAAAGACATTGAAAGAGTGTTTGTGAATCCACAGGCAACTCCATGTAGTCAATACAAAGGAAAATACTTCAATAAAATTAATTGACTCTTCCCCACCTACCCAAGAAAAAGTGATGAATAAGCTCAATTTGCTGGTTCTGACCAGTTATTATATAATATAGTTGTCGCAGGCATATGTGCACTCAGTGGCCACTTTATTAGGCACACCTACTTGTTAATGCAAATCAGCCAATCACGTGGCAGCAACTCAATGCATAAAAGCATGCAGACGTGGTCAAGAGGTTGAGCTATTGTTCAGACCAAACAGCAGAATGGGGAAGAAATGTGATGTAAGTGACTGACTGTGGAATGATTGTTAGTGCTTTGGAGCAAGAGCACTACACGAGGTTATTTTTACCCTCAGCCATTAGGCTCTATAATGAGTCAACCTATAGTCCGGGATGTGATGACCCCCTTCTGTTAGGCTGTTTGTGGTAACTTTTTTTTTATTCTTTCTGCTTCTCTTCTAATATTTATGTATGTGAGTCATGATAAACTGGAATCTGATATGGGCCTCTGTTGTGGACTGAGAGTGGGAAGGGGGTAGGGAGAAGGCAATTGAGGGTTATGGGGAAAAGCAAGTAGGTGGAGATGATTTAATGCTCAAATCAGCTATGATCTTATTGAATGGTGGAGCAGGCTTGATGGGCCAGATGGCCTTCCTCCTGCTCCTATTTCTTATGTTCTTATATCTGTGCACTTGTAATGCGACTATGACACTGTAATTTCCTTTGGGATCAATAAAGTATCTATCTATCTAGATTGGGGGGGGGGGTGGTTTGTCTCTCTCAGGAACTACTGTTCTCCTGGGATTTTCACATGCAACAGTCTTTAGACTTTACAGAGAATGATGCAAAAAACAAAAAAAAAAATCTCGAGTGCCAGTACTGTGGTTGAAAATGCCTTGTTAAGGAAAGAGGTCAGAGAATGGCCAGACTGGTTTTTGCTGACAGTAACTTAAATAACCACACGTAAAAACAATGAGCAGAAGAACATCTCAGAACATACAACATGTTGGACCTTGAAGTGAATGAACTACAGCGGTAGAAGACCACGAACATCCACTCACCGGCCACTTTATTCTGTACAGGAGGTACCTAATAAAGTGGCCACAGAGTGTCTAATTCACATGGAAAGCACATTTTAAGGTAGTGCCTCACCAGCAGCATTGAAGTATGCTGTAAGGGGGTCAGAGAAGGCAGGATTTCCAGCATTCATCTGGGATTAAAAAATGTGCTGGCTGTAAATAATGACAATGAAATCATTTCTCGCATCTGTGTATCTGCAAATAATCTGTTAAAGCATTTCTACAAAATGTAATGTAAACAATATTTAAACAAATGAACACCATTGTGTGGAATGAACCATCTGAATGCAGCTATTTAAAGAAACATAATACTATGTCATAGTCATCTATACATTGTATACAAATTAAAGGGTTTGAGAACAAAAGGTCAATTTGCTTTAAGAGTGTATTTTATATAATTGGACCTGCAGTGTAATATCTTCACTTTGGAGCAGTCCTGTCCAGTGAAACTCATTTTAAAACTGAACTATTGCAAATATTATTCTCTTGTCGTCCAGCAAAACTCACTAAGGGTAGCGTAGTGATTAGCACGACACTTCACAGTACCAGTAACCTGGGTTCAATTCTCACAACTGCCTGTAAGGAGCTTGTACGTTCTCCCCGTGACCACATGGGTTTCCTTCAGGTGCTCTAGTTTCCTCCCACAGTTCAAAGACGTACTGGTTGGTAGGTTAATCGGTCATTGTAAATTGTCCTGTAATTAGACCAGGGTTAAATTGGGGATTTCTGGGTGGCATGGCTCGAAGGGGCAGGAAGGCCTATTCCGCATTGGATCTCAATAAAATAAAATAATTCTCATATTGCAGACAGGAAGTTTTTCCCTGTACATATCTAATGTTCTGATGGGAATTATGCTACTCGCAAGTGGAACAGAAAATGAATCTGATCCAAATCTCAAACAAGAGAAAAGCAACACACACAAAATGCTGGAGGAACTCAGCAGGCCAGGCAGCATCTATGGAAAAATGCGCAACTGACGTTTTGGGCCGAGATCCTGACAAAAAAGTCTCAGCCCAAAATATCAACGTACTTTTTTCCCATAGATGCTGCCTGGCCTGCTGAGTTCCTCCAGCATCTTGTGTGTGGCTAATCCAAATCTATCAGTTTTTGTATGGTCTGTCCTGTTGGCCATGTGATATGAATACCAGTTCTTGTATTTCCGGACTATAATGTCCAAATGGGAGTTGCACTCATTTCAGCAAATCTAGTTTTGGGCAATGGTATGATGGGCAGCAGTTAGTGCTGATACTTCAGAGTCCAGCAAAGCCTGTTCATGGGTGCTGTGGGTAGAGTTTGCACATTCACATTCTCTTCGTAACCATGCAGTTCTCCCAGTTGCTCTGGTGATTCCTCAAAACACACTGAGAGGTGAATTTCATCTCGTGTTGGTGGATGGAAGGCTAGTATTGGGAAAATGAATGGGCCCACGGAACAAACTACAGGGAAATAAGTGCTGGAATGGGACTGATGGAAGTGCTTTGGGTGCTGGCATAGATTTGATGGGATAGGTATCTTCCTTTTGTGTGTTGTAACAAGGTATAAAATTACTTTTAAATTATACATTGCATCATAGATGCAATTGTACTAACCATTTATGTCTTAAATGTGCTCCAGATAGGAAGTCTAACTAAAGCTCTAAAGACAGTTTTGGGCAAAGAGAGAATATATACGGAACTTAACTGAGTTCCTTCCATAAACACTCAACCATTGTTGTGTATTTAATATTTAAGTATTATTTGAGTAATCTTGAATATGTATATAGTTTGATTAAGCATTCTTGTTTATTTAAATAATTCATTATGGGTTTTACAACTCAAGTTCTCAGTATTACTTATTTATTATTAATATATTTTTAATTTGCACAGTTTGTCTCCTTTTGCACATCGATTGCCAGATTTTGCATGTGTGTCGTTTTTCATTGATTCTGTTGTATTTCTTTGTTCTACTGTGAATGCCCACAAGGGAATGAATTTCAAGATACTATATGGTTACATATATGTACATTGATAATAAATTTATTTTGAACTTTCAGCATCGTGTCAGCCAGTAGATTAGAAATGTCATGAGTTAGTTGATCAAAATGTCTACAGTATAGCAAACAATGTCCACTAATTTGACCAACACCTATTTAAAGAGCAGAAACTCTCCTGAATAATTTCTCTAAAGAGTGAAGAATATCTATATGCAAATTGTGCATAAAATCAGTCTCAGCATTTTGTAGTCACCAAGCATGATTGGCAACAGAGTATGCCAATCACCTTCACTCAACTGGCTGGTAGCATCGTCACAATATGCATTACTGGGCAGAAAGAGTTCAGCTGAAATCAGCATATTGAATGATGTAACATAAGAGGTCCTGCAGTTGCTGGAAATCTTGAGCAACAGAAACAAATTGCTGAATGAACTCAACAAATTGGGCAGTACCTATGGAGGGAATAAACAGTCGCCATTTCAGGTTGAGATCCTTCATCAGGACTCTGATGAAGACTCTATTAACAAGCATGTTGAACTGGATGCAATTTATGAACCTAAGATCAGGATCGAGGGGTGAGCCACGGACACCTGAAAAACCAGTGCACACAACGACTGATAACTAGGGATATGGGCCAGCGGAGATCACTTACAATCCAGTTCGTCAGGACCCAGTGGAGACTAGCAGTCAGCATGACAGCCAACCAATTAGAACAACAACAAAGCCGACTGATGTGAATGTGAGCTCTCCACAGAAACAAATCACAATTGCGCACTGATAATGTCACCTCGACTGGTGACAAAACATTTGTGATTTAAACTCCAGGCTCAGCCAACAGCCCTACAAACAAGATGTAACACTTCATTTTGTAATTTTCAATGATTAGGCTGAGCAGAACAAATGTCATATTTCCAAGTTTGCTGAGACTAAACAGAGTGATATTCTGAGCATGGGAGCAGATATAGAGAAGCTTCACCAGGACACGAACAAGCTAAATAGGCAAGAATACAGCAATGAGCATATAATGTGGAGAGCATAAGGCTATGCACTTTGGTACACAAAACTGAAAATAAGGTTTTTTTTATTTAGATGCTGGGAGTTTGTTGATGCTCAGTGACACAGATGTGGTGATACACAAACGATTGAAAGCTGAAACACAGATGCCTCAAATAATTAAGGTCAGTAGCATATTAACCATTATGACATTAGGGATATGAATCTCACGGCAGTTAGTGGGTTTACCTAATATCAATGTAGTTGCTAATGAGAGAGTGCAGTGAAGATTCAGTAGATGATGGATTTCAGGAGTGAGGCAACACCCACAAAATGCTGGAGGAACTCAGCAGGTCAGGCAGCATCTATGGAGAGGAGTAAGGAGTTGACATTTCAGGCTGGAATCCTTTATCAGAATTTTCTTGTTTATGAGTGAGGCAAGATTTTTTTCTCTCTGCGTTGCAGACATTTATTGCCCATCCCTAATTATCACAGAGATTGTGATTATGAGCTTCTTGAACAGCTTACACTCCTTCTAGTGAATATATTCCCCCAGTACTATGCAGGCACTGAACTGACTTATTCCTACTTATGGAACTGAATATATTCCCACTGTGCTATATGGTCACTGAACTGCTTTTGTAACCTACAGACTCATTTTCAAGACTCTACAACTCATGTTCTCAATATTTATAACTTACTTATTTATTAGTATTATTTTCTTTTTTGTATTTCCATACTTTGGCATCTTTTGCACACTATTTGTTTGTCTTTGTATGTGTGCCTTTTTCCATTGATTCTATTATGCTTCTTTGCATTTACTGTGAGTGACTGCTAGAAAATGGATCTCATAGTATATGCTGCCATATACAATATGTACTTTGATAACTTTACTTTGAACTTCATAGGGAGTTTCAAGATTTAGATACAGTGAAGATAAAGCGCTAGTGATAGATTTACAGGATTAGATGGTGCATGACCTCCAGGAGAATCTGGAGATTCACGTGATTTCCACTACACCCAAAGCCTGTGCAGTTTTTGGTGTTGGAGGCTGTAGATCAGTGCGGTGCTGTGAGATTAGCCTGATATTTTGCAGTGCGTACCATCAACAGTGTTCATACACTTCTGATGCAGGTAATGATTATAACGGTTGATAGGCTGCTAATCAAATGCTTTGCCTTGGAAAGCATTGGGCTTCTTGTGAGTTTCTGGTGCTGCACTCATCCAGGGAGGTGGAGATTATTCCATCATTCCTACTGCTTTGCATCTTCTGGATGCTGGAAAGGCCCTCAGATGTTCGAAGGTGAATCAATAACCATTGGGAGGTGCGGTAGCGTAGCAGTTAGTGCAATGCTTTACAATGCCAGCTGTAAATCATGGTGCAATTCCCCTTGCTGTCTATAAGGCAGAATCTCATGTGTACCTACGTTCTCCCCATGACTGTGTGGATTTCTTCCAGGTGCTTTGGTAACCTTGCACATTCCAAAGACGTACAGTTAGGATTAATGACTGATTAGCGAGTTGTGACCATGCTACATTGACACTTTTTTTGTTATTGAGTTACACACTGCCCATCAATCCCCTGATTTGAATCTTAGCCTAATAACAGGATAAGTTACAATGACCAATTAACCTACCAACCAGCATGTCTTTGGACTGTGGGAGGAAACCGGAGCACCCAGAGGAAACCCATGCGAACACGGAGAGAACATATAAACTCCTTACAGGCAGAGTTGAGAATTGAACCCAGGTCACCTGTATTATAAAGTGTTGTGATAACCAGTACACTACTGTGCCACGTACGGGCTGCCCAGTATAGTCTTCACTGATCTGATTTGAAATCTGATGATGTATTTCTCTGTATGTTTCGATATACATATGGCATATAAAGCTAATCTTCTACTCAATACACACTTTTTCAGTTGCTCCTGTAAGCACAATGAGTTTCCAGTCAATGGTGTACTTCCATGGATGATAATGCTAAGGACAATCAAGGGTAGATGGTAAGACTCACTTTTGTTTGAGATGGTAATTCACTGGCACTAATCTCAGAAGCAGAATCAGGTTTATTATCACCGGCATGTGATGTGAAATTTGTTAACTTTGCAGCAGCTGTTCAATGCAATACATAATCTAGCAGAGAGAGAAAAAATTATAAGTAAAATAAAAAAATAATAATAATAAGTAGACAAGTAAATCAATTACATATATTGAATAGATTTAAAAATGTGTAAAAACAGAAATAATGTATATTAAAAAAAAGTGTGGTAGTGCCAAAGATTCAATGTCCATTTAGGAATCAGATGGCAGAAGGGAAGAAGTTGTTCCTAAATCGCTGAGTGTGTGTCTTCAGGCTACTGTACCTCCTACTTGATGGTAACAGTGAGAAAAGGGCATGTCCTGGGTGCTGGGGGTCCTTAATAACGGATGCTGCCTTTCTGAGACACCACTCCCTAAAGATGTCCTGGGTACTTTGTAGGCTAGTACACAAGATGGAGCTGGCTAGATTTACAACCTTCTGCAGCTCCTTTCAGTCCTGTGCAGTAACCCCTCCATACCAGACAGTGAGGTAACCTGTCAGAATGCTCTACAATATAGAGCATTATACAATATACAATATAGAAGTACATTGTATAGAAGTATTGTATATTCTATACAATATAGAAGTTTTTGAGTGTATTTGTTGGCATGCCAAATCTCTTCAAACTTCTAATAAAGTATAGCTGTTATCTTGCCTTCTTTCTAACTACATCGATACGTTGGGACCAGGTTATATCCTCAGAGATCTTGACACCCAGGAACTTGAAGCTGCTCACTCTCTCCACTTCTGATCCCTCTATGAGGATTGGTATGTGTTTCTTCATTTTACCCTTCTTGAAGTCCACAATCAGCTCTTATGTCTGACTGACTTTGAGTGCTAGGTTGTTGCTGTGGCACCACTCCACTAGTTGGCATATCTCACTCCTGCATGCCCTCTCATCACCACCTGAGATTCTACCAACAATGGTTGTATCATCAGCAAATTTTTAGGTGGTATTTGAGCTATGCCTAGCCACACAGTCACATGTATATAGAGAATAGAGCAGTGGGCTAAGCACATACCCCTGAGGTGCGCCAGTGTTGATCATCAACGAGGATATGTTATCACCAATCTGCACAGATTATGGTCTTCTGGTTAGGAAGTCGAGGATCCAATTACAGAGGGAGGTACAGAGGCCCAGGTTCTGCAACTTCTCAATCAGAATTGTGGGAATGATGGTATTAAATGCTGAGCTATAGTCGATAGACAGCATCCTGACGTAGGTGTTTGTGTTGTCCAGGTGGTCTAAAGCCGTGTGGAGAGCCACTGAGATTGCATCTGCTGTGACCTATTGTGGCGATAGGGAAATTGCAATGTGTCCAGGTCCTTGCTGAGGCAGGAGTTGACTCTAGTCATGACCAACCTCTCAAAGCATTTCATCACTGTCGATGTGAGTGCCACCAGGCAATAGTCATTAAGGCAGTTCACATTATTCTTCTTAGGCATTGGTATAATTATTGCCTTTTTGCACAAATCTTGCACAAATGTTGTTTGCCACTGATCAGCTCAGTGAATGCTGTAAAGTTCTTTCTACATGCACACATGAGGTGCTTTATTAGCTGAGGAGTTGTTGAGGATTGCACAGTCAATGAACATCCTTGCTCCCAATCTTATGAAACGATTGCTTAATGTAATTTGCAGAATACAAGTGTAAAGGAGAATGAAATAATTGTTACTCCAGGTCTGATGTAGCATGAAACAACGCAATAAGGTATAGAACACAATAATTTAAAAAACACAGTAAATATAAATATACACAAATTGGCAGTAAACTCTGTCCATAAACTGACCCTAGACACTGGATTTTCTGCACATGAGGTGACTGAGAGGAAATAATAAGGTAGTGGTGGTTGGGGGTGTGGTGGGGTGGGTCAGTGGGTGGAAGTGTTGATCAGCCTTACTGCTTGGGGAAAATAACAGTTTGGAGTCTGGTGGTCCTGGTGTGGATGCTATGTAGCCTCTTCCATGATGGGAGTGGGACAGATAGTCAATGCCCAGGATGATTGGGTGGGATCCTGCAAGATGTTACCTGCCCTTTTCTGGCACCTTTCAAGTCCTAGATGGCTGGTGCCAGTGTTGCCTTGGGCAGTTTTACCTACCCGTTGTAGAGCATCCCTGTCTGTCGCAGTGCAGTTTCTGCATCACGCAGACATGCCGCACATTAAGATGCTTTCTACTGCATGTCAGTAATGTGATGTGAGTATAGGTGTGCATAGTTCAGCCTCCTCAGAAAGTAGAGGCATTGATGAGCTTTCCTGATTGTGTAGAATGTGTTCTGGGACCATGAGAGTTTGTGCAAGATGTGCACTGCCAGGAGTTTGGAAACTGCTTACAATTTCCACTGCTGTGCCGCTGGTGCGAGTTCTCCTGAAGCCAATAACCATCCCCTTTGCCTTGCTGACACTGAGGGAGAAGATATTTGCCTGGCACCAAGCCTTGAGCTCTTCCACATCCTTTCTGTAGGGCGTGAAGGAAACAGACAAAGATGGCTGCCCCAGGACACTGCCCTAAGGAACACTTGCAGTGATGGAATGAGGACTGAACAATTGAACCACAGCACTTCCATCTTGCAACATATGTCTGTAACCGCTTTGTTGCCTTTTTTCTCTAGTTTTACCAGGGCAGTCTTTCACATGCTCTCAGTCATATGCTCTCTTGGTGTCAAAGGCAGTCACTGTCACCTTACTTCTAGAATTCAGCTCTTCATTCCATGCTTGGACAGAGGCTATGAGGAGGACTGGAGACTCATGAACCCGGTGAATTCATGGGCATTGCTGACGTGTATTTTAATAACACTGTCAGTAACAGTTACCATCCCTTTGGAAGTTGCAAATAGGGTGGTAATTAGCCAGATTGGAATTGTCCTGCTTTCTATGAACTGAGTATAAAAGAGCACATTTCCACATTGTCTGCTTAATGCCAATGTTACCACTGCACTGGAATAACCTGGCTAGAGTTGCAGCTAGCTCAGCAGCGCAGGGTTGAGTTGATCAGGTTAGTATTCTCTGGCGTCCAAAAGAATTCGAGGCAATTGAGTTGATATTTACAAAATTAATTCGGAGCTTGGCAGGCTCGAAGTAGATCCAATGTTGTGAGACCCAGGACCAGTTTCAGAATGTGGAGCAGGTTTTTATGACCAAGGCAAGAACATTAATCTTATAGTAAATTCTCTACTGTACAGACAACTGGGATGTTAATTAGTGAATTCATTCAAAACAGATATTAATAGGGTTCTGCAACACAAGTGATTCTGCAGATCCTGGAAATATTGAGCAACACGCACAAAATACCGTAGGAACTCAACTAGTCAGGCAGCATCTTTGGAGGGGAATAAATGGTCACTGACATGGGCTGAGACATGGAGGGCCCTGATGATGTCACTTTGCCCGAAACATCAACTGTTTATTCCTAACCATAGATGCTGTCTGACCCGCAGAGTTCATCCAGCATTGCTGTGAGTACTGCTCTTGATGACATTCTGGATACCAAGGGAATCAGGTGATGTGGGAAGCAGCCAACCTCAATGAATATTGGAACAGGTTCATAGATCAGATGATATACCCCTTCACACATGGATACTGAAAGATCCGGACAGAGTGGACATAGCCACAAGACCATAAGATATAGGAGCAGAAGTAGGCCATTTGGCCCAATGGGTCTGCTCTGTCATTCAATAATGGGTTGATCCAATTTTACCAGTCATCCCCACTCCCCTGCCTTCTCCCCATACCCTTTGATGCCCTGGCTAATCAAGAACCTATCCATCTCGGCCTTAAATGCACCCAATGAATTGGTCTCCACAGCCGCTCGTGGCAACAAATTCCACAGATTTACTACACTCTTACTGAAGTAATTTCTCCGCATCTGTTCTAAATGGACGTCCTTCAATCCTGAGGTTGTGCCCTCTTGTCCTAGACTCCCCTACTATGGGAAATAACTTTGCCATATCTAATCTGTTCAGGCCTTTTAACATTGGGAATGTTTCTATAAGATCCCCCTCCCCCCCCCTTTCTCCTGAATTCCAGGGAAGACAGCCCAAGAGCTACCAGATGTTCCTCATAGGGTAACCCTTTCATTCCTGGAATCATTCTAGTGAATCTTCCTTGAACCCTCTCCAATGTCAGTATATCCTTTCTAAAATAAGGAGCCCAAAACTGCACAAAATACTCCAAGTGTGGTCTCACGAGTGCCTTATAGAGCCTCAACATCACATCCCTGCTCTTATATTCTATACCTCTAGAAATGAATGCCAACATTGCATTCGCCTTTTTCACAACTGACTCAACCTGGAGGTTAACCTTTAGGGTATCCTGCACAAGGACTCCCAAGTCCCTTTGCATCTCTGCATTTTGAATTCTCTATCGAAATAATAGTCTGCCCATTTATTTCTTCCACCAAAGTGCATGACCATACACTTTCCAACATTGTTTTTCATTTGCCACTTCTTTGCCCATTCCCCTAAACTATTTAAGTCTCTCTGCAGGCTCTCTGTTTTCTCAACACTACCCGCTCCTCCACCTATCTTTGTATCATTGGCAAATTTAGCCACAAATCTATTAATACCATAGTTCAAATCATTGACATACATTGTGAAAAGCAGCAGTACCAACACTGACCCCTGTGGAACTCCATTGGTAACTGGCAGCCAACCGGAATAGGATCCCTTTATTCCCGCTCTCTGTTTTCTGCCGATCAGCCAATACTCCACCCATGCTAGTAACTCCCCTGTAATTCCACGGGCTCTTATCTTGCTAAGCAGCCTCATGTACAGCACCTTGCCAAAGGCCTTCTGAAAATCCAAGTACACCACATCTACTACATCTCCTTTGTCTACCCTTCTTGTAATTTCCTCAAAAAATTGCAGTAGGTTAGTCAGGCAGGATTTTCCTTTCAAGAAACCATGCTGGTTTTGGCCTATTCTGTCATGTGCCTCCAGGTATTCCATAATCTCATCCCTAACAATCAATTCCAACAATTTCCCAACCACTGATGACAGGCTAACAGCTCTATAGTTTCTTATGTGCTGCCTCCCGCCCTTCTTAAATAGCGGAGTAACATTTGCAATTTTCCAGTCAGCCGATACAATACCAGAGTCTATCGATTCTTGAAAGATCATTGTTAATGCCTCCGCAATCTCTCCAGCTACTTTCTTTAGAACCCGAGGGTGCATTCCATCACATCCTGGAGACTAAACCACCCTCAAGCCATTAAGCATCGTCAGCAACTTCTCAGGCAAACAAGAAGAAATCTGCAGGTGCTGGAAATTCAAGCAACACACACAAAATGCTGGTGGAACGCAGCATCTATAGGGAGAAGCACCGTCAACGTTTCGGGCCGAGACGTCGACAGTGCTTTTCCCTTTAGATGCTGCCTGGCCTGCTGCATTCCACCAGCATTTTGTGTGTGTTGCTCAGCAATTTCTCTGTTATAATTTTCATTACTCATACTTCACTTCCCTGACGTGCTTGAATGTCCGCTATACTGCAGAGGCCTTCCACTCTGAAGACTGATACATTCAGATGCATTCAGTTCCTCCGCCACCTTTGCATCTCTCATTACAGTATCTCCACTGTCATTTTCTGTTGGTCCTTTATCTACCCTCAACTCTCTTTTACCGTTTATATAATTAAAAAAAACTTCCACACATTGAGAAAATATTTCTATTAGTGGAGAGTTTTAGGAATTGAGAAAATGGCTTTAGAATAAAAAAGGGTTTCCTTTAACATGGAAATGAGAAAGAACTTTTTTTGGCCAGAGTATGGTGCATCGGTGGAATTTGTTGACTGAGGGAAGACATTGGGTGTATTTAAGGCAGAGACTACTAGGTTCTTGATTGGTAAAAGGGCTAAAGTTTAAGGCTAAAAGGTGGGAAATGGGATTGTAAAAGAAAAATGCCATGATTGAATGGTAGAGCAAACCCAATGGGCCAAGTGGCAACATTATGCTTCGATATCATGCGGTTGTATTTCTTAAGTTCCTCAACATAAGGATGCTGTATTACTCCTGTATAGTGAAGATCATGAAACATAGAATTGGGGTCAGATACTAAAAAATTCTGTTCATCTACTAGAGTAAATTGAGTAGGAATTCAAGTACACAATTTTAATTCTCATTTAACTGTAATTTACCTCACCAAATAAACATCATAGCATGTTAATCTGATGTCTTTATTATCAACTGACTGTCACTGCAAATTTATAGACTGATGTACTTTGGCTGAATTGGTTGGTTATAATTATTTTTGCCAGTTTTCCTCCATGGAACACTGTTTTAAAAAATAAAAATTAGCCTCACTAAAGCCAGCCTGCTTCAAATCAACTTTTGGTTTGAGTGCTGTTATTATCTTGATTAAAATAAATACACACTAAAAAAAAATGAAAACGCCCAACTGCAATTTGCTTTGAGGCAAACATATTTTTCCTGTTTTATTACTGGCACCTGTCCCACACCAACAGCTCTCTATACTGCTGCTCATCAGCAAACTCCTTAAAACATCATCCACTGTCATGAGCTATAAGAACTATTTGCTGCAGTAAAAAAAAGGAGTTTAATTTGAACAAAATCTCAGAAAATTCCAATTAATCATCAAACGGGTTTCGATATATCGAGATTATAATTCAGTACAGGTATTTAATGCAAATTGTATTTTACGTTGAGCATGATTTAAGGTAGTGTCAGAGTTCCTTAGGTATCTGAAGTGATATTTTGAATGATTATTGAAGAGTTAAAATTTTTTGTAATTTACAATTAGGAATCAGAGGTGACTCTCAGGTGTGATCTTAATGAGAAGGAAGGTGGAAATGGAAACTGAATTTTGTGATTTGATATACAATAAATAAACTTAAGTATCAATAGTTGTTTGCAGCATGGGCTCGTGCAAGCTAAGTGTGATGCACATTTTAGTTTACAGGAGTAGATGAGATAGAGAACGAGGCTGATACGAGGGTCTAATTTAACCCATGACGAAGTAAGGAGGGAAAAGGCTATTCCCGACAAGATGCACAAAATAATGAGGGGAAAGTATAGAGGAGCACTGGCCTCAGGATCCATCATCTGGGAATTCATTCATCTAATCCAAGAAATTTTAAACAAAGCTCAAAACTTTTAACCTCTAAGCATTAACAATATTAAAGGAGTTACAGAGGGCACCTAAACATTTAGAGTGAAAAACATGGCGATAATTAAAAACCACTAGGATTTATATTAGTAGGTATCTATGATGAATTTAAAGAATTGAGGAATTGAATCATTGTTAAGGCAATCTTGGAGCTGTAACTGTTCAGACTGTGTGTAACGTCAATGGAGAGGCATTCAGGAAATCAAAATATTTTAGTGACAATTCCATCCTTACTGAGCACATTATTAACACAGAATGCTTGAGGAACTCAGCAGGCTAGGCAGCATATATAGCAAAGAGCAAACAGTCACAGTTTTGGGCTGAGACTCTGCATCAGGGCTGGGGAAATAAAAGATGAAAAGTTAGAGGAAGAAGGTGGAGGGCAGGCGTGGAAGAAGTACAAGGTGGTAGGTGATAGGTAAAATCGGGAAAAGGGTGAAAGGTGAAGTAGGGAGCTGGGAAACTGATAGGTGAAAAAGATAGAGGGCTGGAGAAGGGGGAATCTGATAGCAAAGGGTAGAAGACCATGAAAGAAAGGGAAGAGCACCAGAGGGAGGTGATGGGCAGGTAAAGAGACGAGGTGGGAATGCGAAGGGGGTCAATTACCAGAAATTCGAGAAATTGATGTTCATGCCATCAGGTTGGAGGTGGACTTCGAAGACACAATCTTCTGATTTCATTACAAGTCTGGTAGACGTGGAAAAGTTGCTACAGCACAGTGGAGAGACTACTCAGCTTATTAAACATGTATCTGTTCCTTGAAGGAGGCATTCAATTAAACCCAATCCCCATTTTCTTTGCTCAAAACCCTAAAAATCTCTGGAGATGAGAGACTGCAGTGTCACGAGCAAAAGAGGTGCTTCCTGACTCATTGTATTCCTCCAGCACTTTGAGTTTTTGGCTCTAAATATCCTACAGAATGTACAATATTCAATATTGAATTTGTTAACATCACCCTTTCTACAGTTCATTCCACATCGACGCCCAGGATTGCACCTGGGGGTCAATCAGAAGTCTGGAAGTCATTGCCTGGTTGCCGAATCCTGTAGACTGGAGACCCAGAGGACTGTCCGTGTATGTGGGCAGGAGGGAGAGTGAGACAGAGCGGAAAGGACCATGCTATGCTGCTGCTGGAGTGCGTGGGGTAACACTTGCGGGCTGCACCCAACACATCCTTCGGTGCGTTGGTTGTTAATGCGGATGACACATTTCACTGTATGATTCGATGTGCTCATGGTAAATAAATCTGATTCTGATCATAACAACTGGGATTGTTCCCTCTCGGCTGCGTGGGTGCAGAACCGTGTAGTGACTGCAATGCTCTTGCACATGTCTCACGTCTCTATAAATTTTCTGATGATACAACTATTGTTGGTAGAATCTCACATGGAGACGAGAGGGCATACAGGAGCGAGATAAGCCAACTACTGGAGTGGTGTCGCAGCAACAACTTTGCCCTCAACTTCAATAAGACGAAAGAGCTGATTGTGGAGTTCAGGAAGGGTAAGACGAAGGAACACATACAAATCCTCATAGAGAGATCAGAAGTAGAGAGAGTGAGCAGCTTCAAGTTCCTGGATGTCAAGATCTCCGAGGACCTAACCTGGTCCCAACATATCGATGCCATTATAAAGAAGGCAAGACAGTGACTATACTTCATTCGGAGTTTGAAGAGATTTGCTATGTCAACAAATACATTCAAAAACGTCTATAGATGTACTGAGGAGAGCATTCTGACAGGCTGCATCACTGTCTGGTATGGGGGGGCTACTGCACAAAACCAAAAGAAGCTGTAGAGGGTTGTAAATTTAGTCAGCTCCATCTTGGGTACTAGCCTACAAAGTACCCAGGACATCTTCAAGGAGCGGTGTCTCAGAAAGGCAGCGTCCATTAATAAGGACCTCCAGCACCCAGGGCATGTCCTTTTCTCACTGTTACCATCAGGTAGGAGGTACAGAAGCCTGAAGGCACACACTCAGCGATTCAGGAACAGCTTCTTCCCCTCTGTCATTCGGTTCCTAAATGGACATTAAACCTGTGAACATTACCTCACTTTTTTAATATATATAATTTCTGTTTTATGCACTATTTTTAATCTATTCAATATATGTCTACTGTAATTGTTTTACATATTTATCTATTATTATTGTGATTTTTTTTCCCTTCTTCTATATTATGTATTGCATTGAACAGCTGCTGCTAAGTTAACAAATTTTCCGTCGCATGCCAGTGATAATAAACCTGATTCAGATCCTGTTCTGTTTCTGACATAGCCTTTGTTGCTGTGCAGCTGGAGTTTTCTTGACATTGAAACATTTAAATTGCCACCCAGTTTTCAGGCCGTGTAAAAATTTCCTTCTCAGAGCAACGGTTGGCCTGCACAGCTGTATAAAAATTAGAGGGAAAGTTGAACAACTTGCTATACATAAAGCAAGCATAACCTATTAAAAGTTTCTTAAGAGTTAATAGAACACTGCCCCTTTAAATATAGGGACTGCAAAGTTGATGAAAACTTGAAATTATTAATTACATTAATGTTTGTTCTGGCACCCAATGGATCTAAAAATATCCTTAGCTCCCGGCTGCTTAAGCCTTAGTAAGTGTGAACATTTGAAATAATTACGAAATTATAGCTACCCTTGAAAGTGCAGCACTTTCAAAGAATTCCAGCAGACTTGTCAGGTAAGATTTCCATTTAAGTAAACCATGCTAACTTTGGCTTATTTTATCATGTCCTTCCAAGTATCCTGAAACCTCATCCTTAAGAATGGACTCCAACTTAAGTCAGTCTAACTGGCCTATAATTTCTGATCTTTTGCCTCCCTCCCTTCTTAAAGAGTGGAGTGACATTTGCAATTTTACTGCCCTGAAGGGTCTCAGCCTGAAATGTCGACTGTTTATTCATTTCCACAGATGCTGCTTGACCTGCTGTGCTCCTCCAGCGTTTTGTGTGTGTTGCTTTGGATTTCCAGCATCTGCAGAATCTCTTATGTTTATCATTCCGAAACGTAGTGATTCCCTTCCCCCAGGGCAGTTGTGAATTTATTCCACTCCAAGCAGTTATCTGGAAATTCTGAAGAACCCAAACAAAATAGTTCACTATGCCAATATACTTGTAACAGTAAATAACTAAAGGAAGTGAGTTAAAGGATTACATAGCAAACCTCCGTCATCCACTGCTCAGTAGCAACAGAAATGGGCAGTTCACTGCAACAGAGCCAACGTGCACCTCAGTATTTACTCAAAGGAATAAGCCTTTATAGTAGTTAGCCCAATGCTATTACAGCTCGGGGTACTGTATCACTAAATAATAAATAATGAAGGGCTGCTGCTACACAGACTCGAGATGCTTTAATTTATCACCCATGACTACCCACTTACTATGATCCACAGAAAAAGTGAATTTACTATAAAAATACAGTACTGTGCAAAATTCTGAGGCACACATATATATTGTAGCTAGGGTGCCCAAGATTTTTGCACAGTATCGTAGTAATTTTATGTATTGCACTGCACTGCTACCACAAAAAAAAAAAAAAATTTCATAACACATGTGAGTGATGATAAATAATCGTATTGTCTAACTGCAAACAAAGTGCACTCGTCATATGCTAGCTAGAATCTGTTGGGAAGGGAGAGGGGAGGGAGCAGGAAGCACCAGAGGAACCTTCTGTAATGATAAGTAAGCCAATTGTTTGGAATCAAAGGACTGGGACTGGAGTCTCAGGGCTGGGTGTGTTTGCACCCGCACCACCTACGGCCCTGACACCCCTTCTCACACGCCTCCCGTCGTGTTCCACTCACTATATACATGCGCGCAAGACTTCTGCACAGTACTGTATTTGTCAACATGGAGGAGAGAATGAGTTTGTAAATCCGGCAGGAGCAAAAGATGTTGAGAATGGCAAGCGTGGAGTGCCGTAAGAGGGGTGTGGTTCAGGTGGTAGAGAAGTTCTGGGGGGGCGGGGGGAGAGGTATCGTGTCTGCAGCCACACCCAGCCTGAGACACCAGCAATGGTCATTTGACTCCAAATAATTGGTTTATTGATCATTATAGAATATCTCTTTGGTGGTTCCCACTCCCTCCCTTCTCGCTTCCCCTTTTCCCAACCATGGTTCCCCTCTCTATGTCCCCTTCCCACTCTCAGTCCACAATGGAAACCTATATCAGAATCAGGATTGTCATCACTCACAGTACTGTGCAAAAGACTCATATATATATACCGAACCAGCAATCTGATGTTATAAAATTTAACGAGACGTCCTCATCTATTCACCTGTTTCTTTGGATACTTGTTACATTGACATTGAGGCTGTAGCCTTGTTTTCTCAATGACATGTAAATACAGTGGATTCTGGTTAGTTGTGACACATTGGGATCAGTGCAGTTTGACCATATTATGTGGAAGATCTCTTTGCCGAAGTTTCATGGAAATAGTTAAAAAGGTATAAGTAAGCCAAACTGCCACTTCACTGAGTAACAAATTATGTATTTAAATGAATACAAAACAAATTAAAACACTTTCACTACTACTACAGTACAATAAAACTGTGTATAAGTTCCTAATAGTAATTGATGGCGAAATTCAGCTTAGGCTGCCGTGTATTTTGATTGACTGTAAATGAACAAAATCATTGCAGATACTGAGTGTAGATAATGAACTACCTTTATACAATCCTATCTATGATTGCATCCTCCTAATCTTCATATCCATTGTAACATTCAAGATGATTGCCGATACCTTCAGATTCTTCAGAGTTCCTAACTTGTTGAAGTTGTGAAATTATTTCAATTACACTCCCAGTTGCTTCCAGCATCTCCAAGCCTGAATGCTTGAAACCTCAGTGAGCAAAACAGCTCTGAATTGTCTTATTGTATTTATTGTCTTATTGTCTTATTGTATTTCTCGCCAACTATCGGTGACAAGATCACTGCTTTTTGAACACGAGCATGTGCAACTGACACTGTTTGGTCTAAGCAAAGTATAATGTCAACTGCAAAGCAAGTGCACACGTATGCTAGCTAGAATCTGTTGGGTAAAAAGTCTTCTGCCCCAATTAAGCGGCTTAGTGTCCCAAATAAATGAAGGGAATCCCAACTATTTTCTCGATCAGTTTTTGTTCTTGTCAGAGTTGATCCAAATAAGCGGCTGTCCCAGTTTATCAAAATCCACTGTACATAAAAATACTAAGCATTGAAAAGATTTGGGGGATTAATAATCCCAGTTGGAGACAAGCTCAAAATTAATAATCAGGCTTAAACTGCTATTAATTTATCAATCTCACATGGGATCACAGTATGCTTATATTCTAAGTCAAATTAAGGACATGAAGTTATGGCTAAGATTTCAAACAGGGCACAAGGGAAGTTTTAAACTTCTTTTCATCTGTATTGTATGTGGCCTGAAAACTGTTGTAAAAAGTTTCTTAAAGGACTTTTGTCTGTGGTAATAATAAAAAAAAAACATGGTAAGTTTACGAAAAGTACTTGCATCAACATTTAAAAATTTGTGTATTTTTTGAATTTGGAAGATCAAGGGTCAATTTAGTGGAAATTTTCATGATAGTAAGGAGAAGTAGTAGGGATAGATTGTGAACAAGTATGATATTTTCATTGGACTAGGAGTGTAAGTCAAGAGATCAATCTGAACATTATAGCCAGGCTTTTGTAGAAATCAGGTCAGACAATACACTCAGTATATTGTGTGCAAGTTTTTGGTCTTCTGCTGCTGTAGCCCATCCACTTCAAGGTTTGACAGATGCCCTTCTGCACACCACTGTTATAACACGTGGTTACTTGCATTACTGTCACCTTCCTATCAGCTTGAACGATTCTGGCCACTTTCCTCTGACCTCTCTCATTAACAAGGAGCTTTAGCCCTCAGAACTGCCAATCACTGATTTTTTTTTTGTTTTTCACTCTCTGTAAACTCTAGAGACTGTTATGCATGAAAGTCATAGGAGATCAGCAGTTTCTAAGAAACTCTAGTCACCCTGTCTGACACCAACAATCAATCCACAGTCAAAGTCACTTAAATCATACTTCTTCCCCGTTTGGCTGTTTGGTCTGAACAACAACTGAACCCCTTGATTATGTTTGCACGCTTTTATGCAATGGGTTGCTGCCACGTGATTGGCTGATTAGATATTTGCATGAATATGCAAGTGTGCCAATGCAATAATAAAGTAGCCAGTGAGTGCATTTCTGTAAGTGTGTTAAAACTTGAGAACTGCCTTATACAAATGACATTTACTAGATCAATGATATTATTGGATAGAGTGAAAAGGTGGGTACATGGAGTTAGGCCAGAGATCTGCCTTCATTCTATTGAAGTTCAGTGACTAGTTGGACTCCTCCCATTCCCAATGGACATAGAAGGCTAGTTTTCTATCTCTTAGTTTAGCTCTGCTGCCGCTGTCAACAAAGAGAAGTGATGTGCCAAGGTCAATATTTATCTCTCAGTTAAGTTTCTTAAAAAAATCTAGTCTTGGTCAAATGTTTGTTTGTGGAAGCCTCCGGTACTTAAATTAGCCGTTGTTTTTTGTACTTTACAATGATGACTGAACTTCAAAGGTTACCTGATAGGCATATATAAAATTAGGAGAGGCATAAATAGGATAGATTTTCAGAGTCTTTTTCTGGTGTGGAAATGCCAAATATTTGAGGAAAAAGGTTTAAGGTGAGAGGGGAAAATTTAAAAGATAATTACGAGGCAAGTGTGTTGTTTTTAATTACACAGAGAGTGGCAGCTGCTTGGAATATGCTGCCGGAATAATGGCAGAAGCAAATAAGTTGCCTAAGTTTTTAAGGGGCATTTAGACAGACACAAGCATATGTAGGGGATAGAAGGATACAGATCAGACACAGGGAATTGGGATTAGTTTAGATTGGCATCATGGTCAGAATGGACAAGATGGGCTGAAGGGCCTGTTCTTTTCCTGGAGGCACACACTCAGTGATTCAGGAACAACTTCTTCCCCTCTGTCCTCTGATTTCTGAATGGATATTGAACCCATGAACACTACCTCATTACTTTTAAAATTTATTTTTGATTTTCATTACTTATTTTAACTTAACTATTTAATATATATATATACTTACTGTAATTCAGTTTTTTTTTCATATTGTCATGTACCGCATTGTACTGCAGCTGTAAGGTTAACAGATTTCACAATATAAGCCTGATTCTGATTCTGATTCTGATACTCCGTTCAATGTATTTCATTAGTGGTAAAGCACTTTCAGACATTCCAAGAGAGACATGAGAAACTTATTATAAGTAGATTATTGTGAGAACATACCACCAAGCTTATAAGGATAAATAAAGACTAGCTTTATTTATCACATGTATATCAAAACATACAGTGAGATGTATTGTTTGCGTCAAATCAAATCAGTGAGAATTGTGGTCCAGACAGCCAGCAAGTGTTGGCACACCTCTGGTGCTGACATAGGTTTGTGGGCATGCTAACTATGCATCTTTGTAATGTGGGAGGAAACCCAAGCAATCATGGGGAAGATCATTACAAACTCCTTATGGATAGCGGAGGGAATCAAACCCCGATCTTACCGCCGGCACTGTAAAGCGATAGGCTAACCAGTACGCTACTGTGCCAACCGCATCATCAGCTTAGTAATTTCCTCACCTTTCATTCCT
Organism: Hemitrygon akajei; assembly: GCF_048418815.1. NCBI lineage: Eukaryota > Metazoa > Chordata > Chondrichthyes > Myliobatiformes > Dasyatidae > Hemitrygon > Hemitrygon akajei. The sequence continues at coordinate 18,674,835 of NC_133139.1, read as the reverse complement.
GGAAATTTATCACTGTTCATCTCCACTTTGAGTGTACAATCATGGAGTCCTACAGCAGAGAAACAAGCTCTTCGACTCACATTGCCCATGCCCCCTGTTGTACCTATCCATGCTAAATCCAATTACCTTCTTAGAATTGTCACACTCTGCACCTTGACAACCCAGATTTTTGTCAAGATGTCTCTTAAATATCATGGGACTATCTGCCACCCATCACCACAGCAGGCAGCACAGTCCAGACTCCAACCAGCCTCTGTGAGAGAGAAAAAAATTCCCATACATTTCTTCTCTAAACTGCTTACCTCATTATCATTTAACCTACACTCTTTAATCTCCGACACAATTCCCTGCAAACCCATCACCAGCTCGGGGAAAAGAGTTTTACGGTTTACCCTAATTATTCTTCCCATAAATTTTATATTCCTCTATCAGGTTATCCCTTTGTGTTCTCAGCTCCAAGGACAATAAACCCAGCCTGTCCAGTCTCTTCTTATCATTGAAATGGTCCAACCCAGGCACCATCCGGAAGAATCTCCTCTGTGCCCTCTCCAAAGCAATCATATCCTTGATGTGCAGCTTAACCAGCAGTTCAAGACGTTAGCTCACCACCACCATCTCATGAGCTATAAGGATGGCCAATAAATGTTGGTTTAGTTAGGAAAATATCCAGATTATGTTACCCTATAACTTTGTGCACTGAAGTAAAAACAAACTAAAGAGATGGTGCGCGAAGCTGTTATTCAGTTATTTTCATTGCCCCTGAAATTGTTCATGTAACATGGGCAAGCATTGAAATGCACCAGATTTAAAGTTAAGTAGTAATCTCCTAATTTAAACGGAGCAACACATATAAGAGCATAAGGCTTAGGCCATTTGACCCATCCTGTCTGTTCTGCCATTCTGTCATGGCGGATTCTTTATCCCTCTCAACACCATTCTCCTGCCTTCTCCCAGAAACCTTTAACACCCTGACTAAACACGAAACTATCAAACTCCACTTTAAAAATACCCAATGACTCGGCCTCCAAAGCCACTTGTAGCAACAAATTCCACAGATACACCACCCTTTGGCTAAAATATTCCTCCTCATCTCTGTTCTAAAGGGACATCTTTGTATTCTGGTGCTGTGCCCTTTGGTCCTAGACTTCTCCACTATAAGTAACATCTCTCCATGTCTACTCTATTTAGGCCTTTCAATATTTGGTAGGTTTCAATTAGGTCCCCTAACATTCTTCTAAACTCTAATGAGTACAGGCCCACAGCTGTCAAACACTCCTCATATATTAACTCTTTAGTTCCTAGGATTATTCTTGTGAACCTGCTCTGGACTCTTTCTAATGCCAGCACATATGGAGCCCAAAACTGCTAACAATACTCTAAGTGTAGCGTGACCAATGCTTTATAAAACCTTGGTATTACATCCTTACTTTTATTCTCTAGTTCTCTCGACAAGAATGCTAACATTGCATTTGCCTTCCTTACTACTAACTCAAACTGTAAGATAACGTTTAGGGAATCATGCACGAGGACGCCCAAGTCCCTTTGTATCTCTAATTTCTGGATCGCTCCGACTTCAGAAAATAGTCCACATCTCTCCACACTCTGAGTGTGAGCCGGCATGTAAACAATGTAGTGTTTTTAGCAGATCCAAGAACAAGCCACTGTTTAAAAAAATCAGAAAGCCATACTAATGAAGATCATTTGAAGGCATACAATGCACGATGCCTGATCCAAATTGGTTTGTGGTAAGATATTAATAATTGCTAATTTGCTGTAAAAGTGTTAGTTTCACACTTTCTCCATGTAAAAACCTGTTCATCTCATTTTATCTTAGCAGGTTAAATAAGCATTTCAATGGTGGAGGAGCACTGGGCAGCCATGAGACTCTTCCCTGTAGACTGCAAATAATCTTTGATCAGAAAGCGGGAGTGAATTCTAATTTTCAGTGACAGAGACTCCCACAGAGGGAACATTGTTCGTATGTGAACTGTGGCCATGGCTGACAGAAGGCAATTTAACTGCTGGGACCTGCAAATCTGAGATCTGATCCTAATTTGATATTGATGCCCATACATTTTCAACAAGGGTCTTCAACCAAAGGGGATAACTTCACTCAACTTCACTTGCCCCATCATTAAAATGTTCCCACAACTAATGGACTCACTTTCAAGGACTCTTCATCTCATGTTCTTGATATTATTTATTTATTTTTATTAGTTCTTTATATTTGTATTTGCATTTTGAATTGAATTGAATTGATTTTATTACTTCCTTCAAATTCATGAGGAGTAAAAGTCTTTATGTTATGTCTCCATTCACATCTACAGATGTGCTGGGCTGTCTGCACCACTTTCTTCAGAGTTTTGCAGTTGAAGGAAGTACAGTTCCCAAACCAGGCTGTGATGCAGCCAGTCAGGATGCTCTCAATTGTGCCCCTACAGAAAGTTCTTAAAATTTGGGGAGCCATACCAAACTTCTTCAACCGTCTGAGGTGAAAGAGGCACAGTTGTGCCTTTTTCACCACATAGCCAGCATGTACAGACCATGTGAGATCCTCGGTGATTTTTTTGCTGAGGAACTTAAAGTGGTTCACCCTCTCAACCCCAGATCTATTTATCTTCTATAGGGGTTGGCCTGCCTCCATTCCTTCTGTAGTCCACAATCAGCTCCTTTGTTTTTGCGACATTGAGGGAGAGGTTGTTTTCTTGACTCCACTATGTCAGGGTGATGACTTCTTCGTTGTAGGCTGCCTTGTTATTATTTGAGATGAGGCCAGTCAGTGTAGTGTTATCAGCAAATTTAATTAGCAGATTGGAGTTGTGGGTGGCGACACAGTCATAGGTGTACATAGAGTAAAGGAGAGGGTTAAGGACACAGCCCTGAGGGGCACCTGTGTTGAGGGTCAGAGGGCAGAAGTGAAGGAGCCCACTCTTACCACCTGCTGGTGATCTGACAGGAAGTCCAGGATCCAGCTACACAAGGCAGGGTGAAGGCCGAGGTCTCTGAGCTTCTTGTCGAGCCTGGAGGGAATTATGGTGTTGAATGCTGAGCTGTGGTCCAAGAACGGCATTCTCACATAAGCATCCCTCTCTCTGCACTCTGTTGGAAGCCCCAAGTTGGGCAGTCTTTCATTGTTTCTGTTACAGTTATTATACCATTGATTTATAGAGTATGACCAGAAGAAAATAGATCTCAGGGTTGTACCACAAACACGAGGAAATCTGAGCAACACACACAAAATGCAGGAGGAACTCAGCAGGTCAGATGGCATTTATGGAAAAGGATAAACAGTTGACGTAAACACTCCTGAGGAAGGGTCACGGCCCGAAATGGTGACTGTATTCTCAGTTGGTTTGAATTACCTGTAACAACTTTAACTTTTATTTACATAGCACTTTTGACATACAGAGGTCATAATGTATATCAAAATTCGAAGTCAGGTTGTGTAAAGACAAACACTTGTCCAACCATTTGATTGTTAGGTCTGCAGCCAAATACAATAAAGAATAGATGCTGAATATCTGAAATGAAAACAGAATACTGTATATTGGAAAGACTTGGTAGGTCAAGCAGCATCTTTGGAGAGCGGATAGGGTCGCTATTATGTGTTTATCACTTATCATGAAGAAAAAACATTCTCTCCCATCCCATTCTATTACAATCATCTATTCTGAGTTCTAATGGCAGGTCATTGACCTGGACTTTAATTCAGGCTCTCTCCTCACAGATGCTACCTGACAATGAATATTTTCAGTATTTTCTGATGTTATACGTATTACTAGCCTATTTCCAATCATGGTAAATATGGGGAGAAATATGAGATGAAGAAATATGACCTCCCTCTTCCCCTTTTTTAATGATCCACTGTTCTCTCCTATCCAATTCCTTCTTCTTCAGCCCTTTACCCTTTTCACCCGTCTCCCCCCCCCCCCATCCACTCATCCACTAACCCATCTTCCCCCTTACCTGGTTTCACCTATCACCTGCCAGCCACACCCTCCATACCCCCTTCTTATTCTGGCATATTGCCCTCTCCTTTCCAGTCCTGATGAAAGACCTTGGCCCAACATGTCAAATATTTATGCCCCTTCATAGATGGAGTTCCTCCAGCAGTTTGTGTGTGTGTGTGTGTGTGTGTGTTACTCTCGATTCCCATATAACTCTCATGTGCTTATGAGATAGGTCAATAACCTGGAAAATGGGAAATCATTACCCATAGATTGGGAGCTGCCTGTTGACGAAGGCAGACATTGATGATGCAATTCACTGTGGCAGTACAGTTACTGGTCAAACAAATCTGGTGCTTGAAGATCACGTCACACAGAAGGTACTGAAGGAAAAAAGACTGTTAGGTTAGGGGTAACAGCTTCTTCTCCCAGGCTGTGAGACTCCTGAAAACAATGCTACTACCCAGTATACATTATCTTTGACAGTGCCAGTAGCAGGGATACTGTGATATATATTTAAGTATCTACATCCACATATATATCTACATATATACTATGTCATATCTACATCTACAGATTACTTCTTTATCTGTTAATATTATTGTATTACTGTTATTTAATATTCTGTATGTGACATATGCACTGTGTTCTGCACCTTGGTCCCTGGGGAATGCTGTTTCGTTTAGTCATATACAGTCGGCCCTCCTTATCCGCAGGTTCCACATGTGCAGATTTAACCAACCGCGGATCGGGAAAACCCGGAAGTTCTCCCTCCAGCACTCATTGTTTGAGCATGTGCAGTCTATTTTTTTCTTGTCGTTATTCCCTAAACAATACAGTATAACAATCTACATAGCACTTACTTTGTATTAGGTACTATAAGTAATCTAGAGATGATTTAAAAGTACAGGCAGTCCCCGGGTTCTGTTCCTGAATCCACCTTTAAGTCGGATTTGAAGTCAGAACAGGTACATCCGGTATAATTTAGCGTCAGTTAGTCAAACATTTGCCTTAGTATATAGTATACATTTTGCCTTTCTATGCATATAACACTTAAGAAATGCATGTATTTCAATAATTAAACCACTGCATTGCTTAGTAATAATTGTAGCTTTCATTGGTGCAGGGCCTTTCACATGCTCCATTAAAGTTGTTCTGATCATTGACCAACTGTAACCTAACGCTTTTCCAATGACCGATGGCATTTCACCTCTTTCTGATCGCTTTATTACTTCCACTTTATTTTCAATCGTGATCGTGCTTACTTTCATGAACAGAAACACTGCGGATTCAGAGCTGCGCCGGGTCCTAAAGTCCATCGCACTGAGACAGGTAAAATAAGGTCCAGGGTTCTGCTGGGTCCTAAAGACCACTGCACTGGACAGGTTAAATAAGGGACTTGAGCATCCGTGTTTTTTGGTATCCGCGGGGGGTCCTGGAACCAATCCGCCATGGATAAGGAGGGCCGACTGTACATGCTTACAGCAGAATGACAATAAACTTGAACTTGCCTGGCCCAAAACACATGGTCTATTGGAGAACAGTGATTCATGACTTCCTACAGACTGCCAACATCTCAAAGCATGGGAAAATACCAGCAAAGCTACCTTCAAACTCACTCAGATAAGTAAGTCAACATCAGTAAATCAACACTTCTCCCAGGTCAATGGCTCCAGCATCTAGACCACAGGTATACTTGGGAGGTCGGATGGGGTGGGGGGGGGGGGGGGGGGGAGGGGAGATCGGCATGGCAGGCAACTGCAGATGTAGGGCTAACACCAAGATTCATGATTTTTTATTGTCGTTTATCAGTACACCAGTATAAAAAAGATTGAAATGATTATTAATCATAAAAATGCATAAAAACTCAATAAATAAAAATATAAAAGCAATCCTATAAAACATAACAGCCACAGACATCCCACCTCTCCCAGAAGTTCCGGGAGTCTCCTGCATATTGATAACGGCTCCCTGACGCCCACAAATTATATACAATATCCCGGAAATCGATTTTTTAAGAGAGCGAGCAAACGAGAGGGAGGGAGAGGGGGAGCGGGGGAAGAGAGAGACAGAGAGCATCCTGATTGGTCTCTCTTTATGCTAAGTAGACCTATCAGTTTCTCTGTGGGCAGGCTTTACAGTCGACTTCTCTCTCTTTCATTGTCTATCAGGTCAGTTCAGTGTCCTGCAGCACCATGGCAGAGTGTTCCAAAAAAAAAGAAAATATAAAACGTTCTTCACCCCAGACTACACTAAAGTATACCCCTGCCTAATAGTGGTTTAAAATAATGACAATGTTGTTTGCTGCACCGTTTGCAACAGTGACTTTTCTATTGACCATGGTGGGTTAAATGACTGAGTTGAGATGAGTTTAACAGATGCCATTCATTCATTCATTAGCATAGCTAACGTTATTTAAACTAGCTGGCTAGCTTCTAAGGAGCTACTCTATTGATGTCCTACGTGATGAGGCCAAACTCCCTGCAGACTTGCTTGAAGTTGTAATAGAATAAAAAAAATCGACTCTATGATAATATAATAGTGAATCTTGTGAATTTGACGTCTTGCAAAATTAACAAATTCATTGACAGGGACTGCTATGAGGTTGAGACTTCCAGCAAAATGCTCAAATCTGCCAAGCAAGCCACATCACAGTACAAGGAAAGTTTGCAAAAGAAATAGAAAAACTATTTGCTAATTTAGCTATTAGCATTGAGACTGCCAACAAAATACTCAACAAGGAATGTGTGTGTGTGTGTGTGTGTGTGTGTGTGTGTGTGTGTGTGTGTGTGTGTGTGTGTGTGTGTGTGTGTGTGTGTGCAAATAGCTTCAATATGTTATCAAATAAATTGTTGTGTTCTTTCATGATCAACTGTCCTGTATACATACACCCTTGGAGATCGACGGAGGGGGTCGATATGGGGTTGCAGGGGGCGGGGGTGGTGGTGCTACCTCCCTGAAATGAGTTTTTGCAGGGTGGGATGTCTGCAAACACTATTCAGAGTTCTGCCACAGGAAAAGGATTAATAGGCAGATGGGGGGGGGGGGGCAACAGAGTAAGGCAACATGCCCTCTGATTCCTGGCTAGCTCTGGCCCATGACTCCTCTCGGTGAAGAAAGTGTACTGTGTGAAGGCATTGACACACGAAGGTTAAAGTCTGTGCAAGTGATGGAAGGAGCAGGGCGCCTCAGAAACGATGGTCCCGGGCAGTCGGGCACGTCTTTCGTGGAAGAACACGCGTTTCATTAGCTGGCTCACAAACTCAACGGAAGCCATTCATTCTCCATCCCGAGAAGACATCTGTACAAACGCAGGCGGCTCAGACTCACTGACTGTAGACCACATTTCAAGCTCATGTTAGACATATTTCCTCTGTGACAAACGATACCGACAGGGACCGGTAACAGTGAAAGAGGTAGCCAGTTCATCTTAATTTTAACAACAGTTTCACTTCACGGAAAGGTAACAATGCACAATAAAAACGCACGTGGTAATTAAATTCGCCCATTAAACGCAGGCGAAAGTTGAGGTCTTGGTTTTCACCGGTTAAGTTCTTATTGCCACTCACCTGAGCCCCGTGGAGTGCGCTACATCCCAGTACCAACCCTGCCAGCAGCCAGGATTTCCAGCAACGCCTTCTCCTGCGGGCGTTTGATAGGGGGGTGCGGCGTGTTAAAAAAAAAAGACACGAAGGCGATAAGTGACTAAAGAATTAATAAAATCCCCCTCCCTGTTATCCCAAACCCCACTGCCCAAAAGAAGCAGAATTCAGCATATAATTCATTCCAATTAAACAATGTGGATTAATAAGATCTTGTGCTGTTCAACGTTACCAGAACGGATTGCATTACGTGATAAGAAAAGATGCCTGAAGCGGCACGTGCACGGCGTTACACAAATTCAAAGGGCTAAGCTTGCAATCCGTTTAATCAAAATAATAGATCCGTTTCTACTTGGAGCGGAACCGAGCGCTTTAAGCACAGTGAACATACCAGGAAGATAAACGCAGCATGCTTGGTCCCATCGGTAACGATCTCAGAGTGAGAACTTATCTTGGACTGTCATCTCGTCGTTTCAGGTTTGTCAAATCTTCAGCGCCGATCGTCTGCAGCATTGACAGCTCCCAAACTTGTAAAGGTGACCAAGACTTCCCAAAATCCAGCTGCTCCGTACTGTCGACAGCACTGGATTTGCAATATTCACTTGAGTTCTATGCAGCCAGTCTTGTCTTTCTGGTTTGAAGCTTTGCGTGATTCAACGTGGTTCTTTAATAAATTCACTCCCACTTCCCAACGATTATTGGTCGCTCAACATCTTTTAAAAAAATTCACCACAGTTCCATACTTATTAAAAATCCTTCACGTTCCTCATAAATTTTCTTTTCCTTTGAAATCCAAACATGTGTTTTACTAGTCACTTATACAGACAATTTTAACTAACACACACACACAGGTAGGTGAGTGATCGTTGCTAGGTCTATTAATTGGAAAATCCTAACCATCTGTGTGCTGAAATCGTCGGGAATGGCGTGAAGTTTTGAAGTTCCCTGCAGCTCAAAATCTCTAGAAGGGAAGAGTTTCTCTTTTCCGGGTGTCTCATGTGTGTATCAATGCTTGTAAAATAGTAAGTCACGCTCTGAGAAGTGCAATACATATTCATGAACGGGGCGTGTTTTTGTTTAAAGGCACAGCATTCGATTTGGGAGCATCGATGTAGTTGCACTGTTTTGATCAATAATGACATGCAGAAAAAATTTACCAGGATGTTGCCAGGACTTGAGAACCTGAACTATAGAGAAAGGTTGAAAAGGTTAGGACTTTATCCCCCGGAGCAAGGGAGAATGAAGGGAGATTGGATAGAGGTATGCAAAACTATGAGGGATATAGATAGGGTGAATGCAGGCAGGCTTTTTCCACTGAGGTAGTGTGAGTCTAGAACTAGAGGCCACAGGTTAAGGGTGAAAGGAGAAATGTTTAAGGGGACCACGAGGCGACTAGCTTCAAGATTCAAGATTCAAGATTATTTAATATAGTTTCTTGTACGCAAGTGTATGAAGAACAAGATGATTGTTACTCTGGATCCAAAGCAGCCCAAAAAAAACTTACAAAAGATTAAGAACATAATAATAATATTTAAATACACAGTGAATATAAATACATTCATATAAATACACAGTAAATATAAATACGTAAGATAGCTTGGATGTCTGCAGAGAATGATTGTATGTCCATAAAGTAGATAAGGTGACCGATGGGAAATAGTAGAGTTAGGTGGGCAGAAGGGACTGTTTCTGTCTTGTACTATTTATTCTATGACTTTCTGACTACTATTGAGAAAGGGTTGATTATCTGCCAAGTGAAAAACTTTTGTCCACATACCATCTATGCCATCTAGACAGATCATTCCATACACTCGAAACTGTTAAAGTGGAGAGTTGTCATATTTAGACCTCACCATGGTCAATCAAGGCCAATATATTTCCTAGCCAGGATAGTGTGAGACTTCAAAATTCAAAGTAAATTTATTACTGAAGTACTTTTGTGTCACCATATACTACCATGAGATTCATTTTCTTGCAGACATTCACAGCAGAACAAAGAAGTACAATAGAATGGATGAAAAATCTCCACAAACAAAGCCTGACAAATAACAAGTGTGCAAAAGAAGACAAATTGTGCAAATATGCAAAGAAAAATAAATAAATAATACTGAGAACATGAGTTATAGAGTTTATGAAAATGAGCCCACAGGTTGTGTTCAGTGATCAATTCAGTGTTGAGGTGAGTGAAGTTATCCACGCTGGTTCAGGAGCTTGATGGTTGAAGGGTAATAACTCTTCCTTAACCTGGTGGTGTGGGACCTAAGGCTGCTGGACCTCCTGAGTCCTGACGAAGGGTCTCAGGCTGAAACCTTGACTGTACTCTTTTCCATAGATGCTGCCTGGCCTGCTGAGCTCCCCCAGCATTTTGTGTGTGTTGCTTGGATTTCCAGCGTCTGCAGATTTTCTCGTTTGTGATTGTACCTCTTTTGTGCTGGCAGCAGCGAGAAGAGAACGTGTCCTAGATGGTGAGGGTCTTTGATGATGGACACAGCATTCCTGCTTCAGCGATCTTTGTAGATGCACTCAATGGTGCGGAGGGCTTTACCTCTGATTAACTTGGAGGAGAAGCAGCAGCTGACTGGAAATAAAACTTGCAGCAAAAGTTATGGAGGTCTGGGAGGTGTTGCACAAGCGTCTTTGTATGGCATATACTTCACTGGATAGGACAGTAACCCGAAGAATGAGAATGCTAGACAGGGATTGACAAAGCAAATTAAAACAAATACCATTGAGTTTTTCTGCACTGACTGTGTGGGAAGTGGGAACAATGTTAAATTCACCTGGATTACAGATGGTGGCACGGGAATGCTCGAGGCATGTATCTGAGATCTTGCAGGTCTGGGAATCTGCAGGCGTAGGTGCAGGCTGATCTGTGGTACGGTTATTTGTGGGTGCAAGTGGGGGATCCTTTGCTCAGTTAGCATACAAAATGCTGGAGAATCAACATCTGCAGAGAGGAATAAACGGTGGACGTTTTGGGCCGAGACCCTTCATCAGGATCGCATCTGTGGAATTGCCTGTGGTTGGACAGTTGTGAGGATCTGTGAGTGTGGGTGTGGCAGGTTCGAACTATAAGTATGGGGATATGTAGAGTTAAATTGGGCATCGTTAGGTATAATGAGAATCTATAGGTTCAAGCCAGGACTTTTTTTTCTTAAGGTTTGCTCTGTATAAGTATGAGGATATGTGGGCATAGTTCTGTGGATCTGTGTTATGAATATAGTGGTATGTGAATACACACTGACTGGTGACTAATACCAGCCTGTATATTTATCATTAGCTATGGGAACCTGAAATGGGGGAGTGTGTGACAAACAATAAATTATTAGGTGAATCATTAGATCCTTGCAGCACTGAAGCCCAGTCAATACACTTTTGCTTGCATTAAATTTACATTATTCATGGTCAAATGTGAAGGTCCTAAAGCTATGGAAAAAGCTGTGTTTAGAACTGTGGCTTTATGAGTGGATGAATCCTAAATCAGGACTCCATGATCTATTCCTGTTAGTAAACTTGAGGGATTTATATACAAATTAATGGAACCTTGGATATAAACTTTATACGTTGTTCCCATACTTTATGGCATGTTTCTATTGAAGACTACAACCCAAATTACACTTCGGTAACTGCTGCTAGTGTTTATGTGGTGTGTCCATTTGTTACGTCTGTAGTCTAGACTGCATTAAGTGATTGATTTATGCGATGGTCATGAAGGTCTGGGTCCAAACTCCCTGGTGGTCCAGGTGACATTTGTAATTAAGATCTTTATTTCTTGGACAATGAGTTTTGGAAACCTAGGAGGAAAGAGGTAGGAAGGTGAGAAGGGACAGACACAGAGAGGAAAAGAGAAGGAAGGTGTGACATTAATCGGACACATTTTCTTGATCTTTCAGGAGGTCAGAGCCTGCGTCTGCTGGGGGTGGGGGGGTGGGGAGGTGGGGGTGGTGTAGTCTGAGTCGGATGAGACAAAGTTTTATTTCCCTTGTTCATATGGAAAATTCTCATCTCCTTGCATCCTTCATTATCTTTCAATTGTTTCCCCACGACATTTAAAATCAGAGTTGGGGAATCCTAATTAGACCCAAAAGTAGATCTTCATTATTCCTAGATACCACAAGATGGAAAAAATATACCCAAATACAGACTCCCCTGAATTAAACGTACTTGTTGTTTTCTTTCTGTAAAGTATGCTTCCACAGACTCCACAGATAATCTTTCACTGACTTGACTGTGTGACTCTGTGCTGGTGAGCTTAAGTACTAAATGTCAGCTGTGAATTCAGGACGGGGGTTATGGAGCTGAAGTAAGAAATTACAGCTAAACCCTGTTTATCTGCGAGGACAATGTTAATTTAATTACTGTTCCAGCAGGGGGCACTCTAGAGCCAATCAGCATCCGATTTCTCTCCCTAATTAGAGTTAATTCTAACACCCCTGTGTACTGACCCCATCTATGGTAATTAACTCAGGACCAGACCAGGATCGCATTTTGCTTCTTCATTGTTTATATGTGCCAGCCACTCATTAGGATCATTTTCCAATTTTAACCAACATTTCTCATAGTTTTACAAATCTTTCCAGCTTCAGATTGCTGGTAAGTAAACTCATTCTTGCCTGGTTATGCATTTTGCATTCTTTGTTTTCAAAGTTACATAGAACATATAAGCAAATAGTGTTGTTGCCTCATTGCTCAGTGAACTAGATTAGATCCTGACCTCTGGCACTGTGTGTGTGTGTGTCAATATAGCCCATACCAAACTCTTAAACCCTTTACTGAACCTTTTACTTCATTGATCAGGCCATCACCAATCCTAAAACTTCCTCTTCTGCACAGAAAGATAGCTGTGGTTCAAAGTGGCAGCTCACCACCATGTTCTCAAAGCAATTAGGGGTCGGCAATAAATTCTGTCCTTAGCAAAGATAAAGATTTTCTAAAGATGAAAGATTGGCTTTATTTGTCTCTTGTACATCAAAACATACAGTGAAAAACATACAGCAGAATTTCCCGGGTGGCCAAGCCTTTTAATTCTGATTCCCATTCCCATTCTGATGTTGGTCCATGGCCTCCTCTTGTGTAAGAAAAAACTTTTCCTCTCCCTTCCCCTCTTCTTCTATTCCCCACTCTGGCCTCTTACCTCTTCTCACCTACCTATCACCTCCCTCGTCTCCCTTCCTTTTCTCCTATGGTCCATTCTCCTCTCCTATCCAATTCCTTTCTCTCCAGTCCTATATCTTTCCCACCCCTGTGGCTTCATCTATCACTTTCTAGCTGACCTCCTATCATTCTTCCCACCTTTTTATTCTGGCATCTTTCCCATTCCTTTCCAGTCTGGAAGAAGGGTCTCAGCCTGAAACATTGACATTCAATTCCATAGACCAGGGGTGTCAAACTCATTTTAGGTCACGGGCCGGATTGAGCAAAATGCAGCTTCATGCGGGCCGGATCAGTCGGACGCGTGCGAACGCAGCTTTCGTTGCCTCCGTTTTTTCAGCCTGCTCTCATGTGTCTCAGTCTCTGCTATAACTACAAAGTGTTTCACTTTACAAATTCCGTTTCTTATGAAGAAGACTGCCGAATAAACACTAAAAACCCTGAAAACCTGGTACATGAATAAACTCAGCATTAGCCATATCAGACGCCATAGGCGCTTCGATTACTGGGGCCAGCTTTAATAGTAATTAGATATTATCTCGCGGGCCAAAGATAATTCCACCGCGGGCCAAATCCGGCCCGCGGGCCTTGAGTTTGACATATATGCCATAGACAAAGCCTGACCTGATCAGTTACAGTGAAATGCGTTGTTTTGAGTCAACGACCAACACAGTTCGACGTGCTGGGGGCGGCTCGCAAGTATCACCACACTTCCGGCACCAATATTGCATGCCCACAATTTACTGACTCTAAACTGTACGTCTTTGGAATGTGGGAGGAAACCGGAGCACCCAGAGGAAAGCCACACCATCACAGGGAGCACGTACAAACTCCTTAGAGACAGCGGCAGGATTCAAACCCCAATTGCAGATCTCTGGTGCTTAAAATGTTAATCTAGCTGCTACGATATTCAGATCCCAAAAAGTGAAGATACAAAAATATATAGGGTGGGAAATGGAGGAAACAAAATCGTGCTTATATTGGAACGTGATCAACTGGGATAGGGAAGAGGAAAAATACTTCTGGATTCCTCTGGAGGTGGTTGTTGTTGTAGGAATATACCAGCAGCCCTTGAGCAAGTATAGGCTCAGGGAAGGATCTGCTCACACACAACAGGGCATAAATCCATATAACTATAAAATAAGGAATTACAAAATGGGTGACCCATAGTCTCTTCATGGTCTGACAAATTAGAGGCAATTTGTCATAGACCCCATCTAATTTACTTTATTTTATTTGGAGATACAATATGGAACAGGCCCTTCCGGCCCAATGAGCTGCACCACGTAGCAACCCCACCTATTTAACACTAGCCTAATCGCAGGACAATTTACAATGACCAATTGACCTACTAACCGTGTTGGACTGTGAGAGGAAACTGAAGCACCTGGAGATACCCACATGGCCACAGGGAGAATGTATAAACTTCTTATAAAGGGCATCAGAATTCAACTCAGAACTGCAGAGTACACCGAACTGTAATAGCGTCACGCTAGCCGTATACTGCCATGGCACCCAAGGGGAGTCTTTCAGTAGTAGTTCAAAGTAAATTTATTATTAAAGTAGCTATTTGTCACCAAATACTGAGATTCATTTTCTTGTCGACATTCATAGTGGAACAACAATGTAGAATAGAACCGAAGTTACACATAAAGACTGACAAGCAACCGCTGTTAAAAGAAGTCAAACTGTGCAAATGCAAAGATAAATAGACAAGTAACTAAATAATACTAAGAACGTGAGTTTCAGAGACCTTGAAAATGAGTCCATAGACTGTGTTCAGTGATCAGTTCAGTGCTGTAGTGAGTAAAGATGTCCCTGTTGGTTCACCCTGATAGTTGAGTGTAATAACTGTCCTTGAACTTGGTGGTATGGGACCTAAGGCTCTCACACTTTCTTTCTGATGGAGAACATAGCTTAGATAGTGAGGGTCTTTGATGATAGAACATCATCAAGTCAGTTATCTGCCAGGAGTATGGCGTGGGTTAAGTACACTAGTGTTTCAAATGATGAAAGGGTGAAAGATGAGGTAAATATAAGAGAGATGAGAAATTTCATGGAATAGATGGATTTTTCACTCTATTTCATTTGAATAAACATAAAAATAAATCATTTAATGCCACTCACGAAATGTGTGCCAAGAAACATCATTTCTATTTTAGAAATTCTTATTCATCTAAAATAATGACAATAGGAATTTTTTTCCAATTATGTGTCTTCTGGCAGCTAAGAATCTTATTCTGGGAAATAGGTTTTACTTTTTCAGGAAAACAGTACTACCAAAAAAAAAAAATTTGGAGTGAATCCAGCACAGATTTAGCTCCACAGTGACATTGAGATCCAGATTGTGAAACCGATGTCTCGACAGTAAGGTGTGGCAATGAGATTTTACCTGTATCACTTCAATGCATTTTTATCTGGTCAGGAAGAGACCAGCTCCACACAAAATTTGTCCACTGGCCCTATTTGTGTATTAGCAATCTAGCCAATCAGATACTGGCACAGTTGCTCGTCACTAACCAATACTGAGGGGGATTAAGGAGTTGAGCCATGAGTATTAATGGGCCATACACTCAGTTGCCACTTTATTAGGTACAACTATCAAATATCTAATCAGCCAATCATGTGGCAGCAACTCAATGCATAAATGTATGAAGTTATGTTCAAGAGGTTCAGTTGTTGTTCTGACCAAACATCAGAATGGGGAAGAAATATGCTGTGAGTGACTTTGACCGTGCAATGATTGTTGGTGCCAGATGGGGTGGTTTGAGTATCTCAGAAACAACTGATCTCCTGGGATTTTGATGCACGACAGTCCCTAGAGTTTACAGAGGATGGTGCAAGAAACAACTAAACACCCAGTGAGTGGCAGTTCTGTGGGTAAAAACACCTTGTTAATGAGAGAGGTCAGAGGAAAATGGCCAGACTGGTTCAAGCTGACAGGAAAGCAATGGTAACTCAAATAACGACATGTTTCAATAGTGGTGTGTAAAAGAGCATCTCTGAATACATAACATGATGAACCTTGAAATGGATGGATTCCATGAACGTACACTCTTTGGTATTTGGTATACAAGAGATACCTAATAATGTGGGCACTGAGTGTAGTTGCAATTGAATCCACTGCGTAAAGGATTAGTGAACAATATTGAATAGTGATTGGGCAGACGAGTTAACTGCTTGAGTTGATGTGCTGTCTAGGTTGCCACATGTTATTTTTTATTTTCACACTGAATTATAAATGGTTTCCCAGCAACAGCCACTGAGATTACTTAGGCATCTAAACTATAGTGGGGACTACAAACAACCTTTGAGAGCAGGGACCCTGGACAAGTGTAGCAATAAAGTTTTACAGCTGTTCTATAATTGGAGGTTTGAACGAAAGGATGTTTAAAATAGAAATATCAAAGAGTCATTTGGAGTGTTCTCGGGGATGGGGCGGGGAGAAACTGAAATTGACTAAATGCTGAACGCAGTCATTGCCAGAAGTTTTGTGTATAGGCAGCCTTGCTAAAAAAAAACAAGTTTACCTGATTTCGATAATGCTATTGAAACAGCCAATACAGTCATTACAAAAGTTCATGTAGATTTGTGATTACTGATAGCAGGGGAAATATCATTTCCTTCTACTAAGCAATGAGCTCTCAGTATATACTAAGTTCAGACATATAGGTTCTTCTACGACATCAAAGTGCATCAATGAAATGGATCTGGGGTAACAACAGAATTACTGTCAATACATTTACTTGAGAGTTCAATCTAATATAACTATATCGAGCATTTATTGATCTGTATTGTCTAGAAGTACATTGTAAACAGGCTCACTTTCAGAGACTCAACAACTCATGCTCTCAGTATTATTTACTCATAGATATATTTTTATCTGTGCGATTTGTCTTTTTTTACACAGTCAGTCTTCATTTGTATATAGTTTTTCATAAATGCTATTGTATAATCTTTGTTTTTCTGTAAATGCACACAAAAAATGAATCTCAAGATAGGATATGTTGACATGTAGGTACTTTGATAATAAATTTACTTTGACTTTGAAAAGGAGCACTGAAGAAGAAGGTGATCCAATTCTTTCAGCTTAAAATAGATTAACATCAGTTAACAGCTTATCTAAATAACTTTTGACTATAATCTAATATGCATTAGACTGTATTAAATGAAAACAGTTATGAAAGCATCATTGTCTTTGTACATGATTAAACTTGGTACACTCACCTAGTGTTGTAATGTGAACAAAGACACCAGAGAGGCACAGCTGGTAGATATGAAGTAATCCTTTATTGGACAAAATGATAAATAGCAGGCATCGTATTGAGACTCTTTCAGAGGACGGAGTCTGTTTGACCCAATATTATATGATATTTTATATGCTAAAGATCAATGGATGTTTCTATATTTACAACTACAAGGCTTCCTTTGAGTTACGTATAACTTTCACACCTCCTTCTTCGCACATACACTTCAGACACCCAAGATAAATGTTCATCCGCATTGTCTGGTTTTTAATTAACTGTTGTTCATAGCTCCAGACCTATTGTCCAGAGCTGTATTTTAAATTTAATCTGCAGTCCACGTTCAGGTCTAAAGGTTGGTTGCTGATGTTAGTATTTTGCTGCACACCCTAAAGTCCAGAAAATGCCCTAACACAGAGGTGACAGTAGAAGCAGCAATTGAAGGATTAAGGAAAGGAAAAGATTTTAAATTAATGACAGTGTTAGAGCCATCAGGTCACTGAGCGAGTAAGAGACAGAGCGGTGGAACCTAGTGAAGTAGGCCACGCCTGCTTGTATCAGAAATCATGTCAGAAATGTCCCTGTCGATCAATTATTATGCCAAGGACATAGCTGAAGTAAAACATGATGAGCAACATAATCCTGACATTAAAATATTATCATCTCTTATTCTAACTTCATCATCCAAAAATCTCAGAGAATTAGCGAGTTGTTCCTCACTGCTGGGAACATATTCAGGGATAACGTTAAAGGCAGGATACAATGGAGGAGCTCAAACCCACAAAGGAACCAGTCAACAAACTAGACCTGAAAAGAATCTGTATAATGGTGAAAATTGTTTACACACTTTTTTAAACATAGAAAGCACACACACACACACACACACACACACACACACACACACACACACACACACACACACACACACACACACACACACACACACACACACACACACACACACACACACACACACACACACACACACACACACAAATATGTCAGCACTGAATGTGGTCATTTCATGATAGTTGTTAGGAGTTCCAGTAAACACCTTTACTCTAGTTCCTGCATCCTGTAACTATTCTTGTTAAGTAAAGGTTATCAGAACTTCTGCAGTTATCAAGGTCCATCTTTGGGTAGATTAAATCTAAATATAAATACATTAAATTAAAGGGGGTGACACAGTAGGGTAGCGGTTAAGGTAATGCTATTATAGAACCAGCTGTAAGTTTGGGGTTCACTGTCTGTAGGGAGTTTGTATGTTCTCCGTCCATGACTGTGTGGGTTTCCTGTTGGCAGTGGAAGCATGGTGACCTTTGTGGACTCCCCAGGATAATCCTCAACTGAATTGGTTTGACACAAAATATGCATTTCACTGTGTACGTACATGTTTCAATGTACAGTGCATGTAACACATAAAGCAAATCTTATTTTTACCTTTTAGTTTCATGGGTGCTCACACCAACTCTGACTGAGGGTAGATACAGGAGCCGTGCCAAATTGTAGTGGGAAATGACATAATTCTCCTGAAGGTAAACTTTAATCACCTGCTTCACCCTGAGGGCACTTAATAGTATTGAGCATGAAGACATGCAGACTTCATTGTGTTGTACTTTATGCCACATAATCTTGCAAATTGAAGACAGGTGCTGGAATAAAAGTCAGCACAAAGACCCAAAGGCTGGGACAATAAGGTGGAGATGGAACACAGTTGGAGTAGAAGGCATCTTCACTTCTCGCTCTCACAGTAAAGCAGTCAGCAAAAATCAAAGACCGCTCCTACCCCAGACATTCCTTCTTCTTCCATCTTCCTTCAGCCAGAAGATATATAACCCTGAAAGTACATACAACTCTATGCTTGGGTCATGGGTTAAGGATGAAAGGTGAAATGTTTAAGGAGAGCATGAGGGGAGACTTCTTCACTCAGAGGGTTGTGAGAGTGTGGAATGAGCTGCCAGTGCAAATGGTGCATGTGAGCTTGATTTCAACATTTAAGAGAAGTTTGGATAGGTACGTGGACAGTAGGGGTATAGAGGGCTATGGTCCGGGTGCATGGGAGTAGGCAGTCAAAATAATTCTGTGCGGACTCGATGGGCTGAAGGGCCTGTTTCTGTGCTGTACTTTTCTATGACTCTAACCAGACTCAAATTTAGTTTCTTTCCTACTATTAATTAACTTCCTTGTATGATTATTTGGACTCTTGACCTCCCAATCTACCTCGTTATAATCTTGCACTTTATTGTCTGCACTGCGCTTTTGCTGTAGCTGTTACACTTTATTTTGCATTCCGTTATTATCTTACCTTGTTTTATCTCAATGTACTGGGTAATAAATTGATCTGTATGCAAGGCAAGCTTTTCACTCTGTCTTGGCACGTGTGACAATAATAAACCAATTCAAATTCTAGGAGAATCAAAGAATGCCGACTGTCTAAGTCATGGTCTGGTACTCGAACTCACATGCATAGTAATGTAAGAAACTGCAGCAAGAAGTGGTCATTATCTCCCCACCAATTATATCATCCACAGGAAACAATGTCTCAGGAAGGTGGCATAAAGTCCAACGCTGTTTCATTTAGCTGTATACATGTCTGTGGTTGAATGACAATTAAACTTGAACTTGATCAAGGATCCCACCATCTGCAACATTCTCTCTTCTTGCAGCTACCATTGGGCTGCAAGTACAAATGCCTGAAGTCCCAAAGCACCTGGTTAAGGAACAGATAGAACAGGATAGACCAAAACATCATTGTCATCACTCAAGACAATGAGATTCCTTGGGAAGAAGCTGCTGTTTGATCTTACTGTCTTGGCGGAGGTGTTTCTGTATCTCTTATAGGGGACTGAGCAGTGTTCAGGACTGGATAGGTATTCAATGATGATGCAAACGTGCCGTAGGCATTGAGAGTTGTAGATTGTCTCCAGACCTGGTTGTTGAGTTCCAGTGATACGGTGAGCTGACCTAATCACCCATTGGAATGCTTTGTGACCTACCTTGCTGCGGATAGAGTACTGTCATTCTGTATGTCAGTATGCTCTCTATCACACATTGAATAAAAGTTGGTCAGCAATTTTTGGGGTAGATAAGCTCTGTTTAAGCCCCTCAGGTAATATAGTTACCGTTGTGCCTTCCCCACTATCAAGGTTGTGTTGACGGACCAAGAGAGACTTTCCTACAACCATTAGGTTCTTGAACCTATATAAACCTAGACCTACATCAGCAAGAGAGCGCCATGGTCCATCTCTTTCTCCACCATGAACATTTCTTCAATTCTGTTTTTGTTTTTTTTGTACCAAGGTCTTGTTTTCTTCACAGATATTTTTCATGTTATGGTATAATTCTATGCATAACTTACCCTGTATATATAATTTATATTCTGTGTTTTGTACCTTTGTTTATGATTGGTATTGGTATTGGTCTATTATTGTCAAATTTACCAAGATACAGTGAAAAGCTTATTTTGCATATGGTTTATTCAAATCAAGTTATTACACAGTGCATGAGCTGGCGTAAGGTAAAACAATAACATTGCAGAATAAAGTGTAAAAGCTACTAAAAAAGTGCAGTACGGGTAAGCAATAAAGTGCAAAATCATAAGGATGAAGATTGTGAGGCCAAGAATTCATCTTATCACACAAGAGTCTGATAACAGTGGAATAGAAACTGTCCTATAACCTGGTAGTTCATGTTTTTAAGCTTATAGATTTTTTTTGCTGCAAGCTGGGTATTTCATTGTTCAAAACCTTACTGTATGTGTACACATGACAGTAAAATCAACTTCCTGTTCAACGTGCACATGTTTGTCTCCCAGCCCAACAGAAAAAGGTGGGCATATTGCCAGGGCTGTTTGGGATACCCAGATAGAGAAACACTCCACTGAAGGAGGCTGTTTGGACATCATCTCATGTGAAATCAAGTCACCCTCTCCACACTCCAATTATACGACTAAAATAGTACACCAGTAATCAGACCGGGAGACAAGATGACAAATAATAGTCCCTTCTGTATCGATCCATCAGTATTGATTATAACACATGACTGAATGAATCCTTGATCCAGGTACTTAATTGGTATTTACAATAGATCTGTGCTTTCTAATCATTGGTAACTGATCAAGAGCTCTAACCTTCTCACTAAACAGACTTTCCTTGTTGGATTGCCACTGTGTCGGCTTAAACTGCACAGACAAAATGTATATCATAATTTTTTTTATCAGAATGGCATGCCTTGTATAGGGAGATAGTTTTGCACATTGGTTGTTTGTCAGTCTTTGTGTGTAGCTTTTCATTGATTCTATTGTATTTCTTTGTTAATCCTGTGAACATCTGAAAGAAAATGAATCTCAGGGCAGAATATGGTCAAATATGCATACTCTGGTAATAATTTTACTTTGTACTTTGAACTAAGGAACACCATGCTTGTTCAATGATAAAGATGGAAGTTCAAGTGAGGTTTATTTAAAGCCATTGTATCAAATGACAATTTTAATTGATGAAGTTTTACATGGAACTACGGCACCATGTATTCTCAGCAAATAGATATGATCTATGTTATTGTCATGTTTTGGCAGATGAACTGAATTAGTATTTTGCATCACTCTTCACTGTGGAAGACATTGGACACCTTTCCAGTTCACTTAGCGCTCGAATCGATCCACTGATGATGAAATAGTCTTTACCCTCTACTCTGTCCTGTCCCACCTGGAAAATGGGGTCTCATATGCCAGGAAACTGTCCTTGCTGGGTGTCAACATCTCTCTCTGCAACTAGATCCTGGACTTAACAGCAAGGCCTTAGTCAGTCCATGTCGGCAGCATCGTCTCTAGCCCCATTAGCTGAGCACTAGAGCTCCCCTGGGCTGTGTGCTCAGCCCGCTGCTGGTCACACTTCAGTGTTGCACAATTCAGCTCAAACCATGTCATCAAGTTTGTAGATGACACAACAGTGGTTGGCTTCCTCAACAGCAGTGAGCACATTGGAGTACGTCGGAGTACAGAGAGGAAGTGGAGCCGGTAGACTGGTGTGAGACGAACAACCTAAGTCTGAACGTGGAGAAGACCAAGAAAATCAGTTTAGACTTCAGGAAGGTGCAAATGAATGCATGGCTTCTCCATAGAGAGAGTTGTGCACTAAGTTCCTGGGAGTTCACATCACAGATGACCTCACCTGGTACCTTAATATCACCTCCCTGAACAAGAAGGCACAGCAGCACCTCCACTTCCTAAATAGACTGAGTCAAACAAGGGCTCCCCCCGCCCCGCTTCTTCTGCAACCACTTCTTTTTATGTTGTACATTAATGATGATGGATCTGATGGTTTAGTGACCAGGTTTGCAGACAATATGAAGATAGATGGAAGGGCAGGTAATGTCGAGGAAACAGAGAGTCTGCAGAAGGAACTAGGCAGATTAGGAGAGTGGGAAAGAAGTGGCAGATGGAATACAGTTTTGTGAAGTATGTGGCCATGCACTTTGGTAGACGGAATAAAAGTGTAAACTATTTTCTAAGTGGGAAGAAAATGAAAAATATCTGAAGTGCAAAGGGATTTGGGAGTCATCATGCAGGACCCTCTAAAGTTGCAGGTTGAGTCGCTGATGAGGAAGGCAAATTCAATGTTAGCATTCATTTTAGGAAGACTAGAATATAAAAAAACAGGATGTAATGCTGAGGCCTTATAAGGCACTGGTGAGGGCTCACTTGGAGTATTGTGAGCAGTTTTATGCCCCTGATCTAAGAAAGGATGTGTTGACACTGGAGAGGGTTCAAAGGAGATTCACAAAAATGATTCTGGGAATGCAAGGCTTATCATATGAAGAGCATTTGATGACTCTGGGCCTGTACTTGCTAGAATTTAGAAGAAGAATAATAAGGATCTCACTAAAACTAATTGAATGTGGAAAGGTCACGATAGAATGAATGTGGAGAGGATGTTTCCTATTTTGGGAGAGTCCAGGATTAGAGGACATAACCTCAAAATAGGGGGAAGCCCATTTAGAACGAAGATGAGGAGGAAATTCTTTAGCTAGAGGATGGTGTATCTGTTGAATTTGTTGCCACAGGTGGCTGTGGAGGACAGAACATTGCGTGTACTTAAGGCAGAGTGTGATTAGTTCTTAAGTCATGGTCTGAACAATTACGGGGAGAAGGCAGTAGAATGGGGTTGAGAGGGAAAGAGATCAGCCATGATCATATGACGGAGCACTCTCGATGGGCTGAATGGTCTAATTCTCTCCTATCTCTTTTAGCCTTATGGTCTTCGTTTTCCTGCACAAGTACTCACTTCTAGCTAAAGCTCTCATACGCCTTCCTGTTTTCAATCCTGCACATGCAGGGGTCTCCTCATTAACAACAAAACGGAGCATAGATTCATCCTGCCACAGGGCCCTCACAGGAGTCTTTGCCTTTAAGCTTTCCTCTATAAATATTGCAAAAATTAAAGTAAACAGGAGAGAAAATTCCCAAGTTGGTAGTCAACAGCATCTTGAAGGTCAATCTTAGTCACTGCCGGAATTACACAAGAACCTTAGCATCCGTTAAACTATTACACAGTGATAAGCATGACTCTAACAAGAAAATCCTTTTTATTTGAAAAGCATTTCTCATTGGCTCATAGCAATCAAAGTAGAATTGAAAAGCATAGCATTAGCAAATTCAGAAGGAGAGGCATCACAGACCATTAAACTGCTCAGTTTCCTGTAATTGAAGGTTTGACTTCTGTGAGGGGGTTGGTGAGTTGTTGAAGCAAGTAGGGTGAAGCAAGTTGAGTGAGGGTGAGAGCTGAATAGAAGAGGGTGGGTGGAGGGAGTGTGGATAGAGTAAGGAGTTGTAGGAATTACTGTGAGTTGTGTGTGTTGGTGGGGTGGTGTTGGGATAGAACAATACTGAGTGAAGGAGAGGTAGAACAAGAGGTCATTTCTTCTTCTCTGGTGTGTAACCAACCCTGAGCAATCTTGAGAGGACATGGCATTTATTTTTGCATTCCTATATTTCACAGAGATTTTTGTCCTGCTGGTTGCCCAGTTTTTTTTTGGATCCATAGGCTTTTTTCCCCTTGGAATATACACTCAAAGATAACTTAATTAGTTATCTTCTGTATCTAATAAAGTGGCCACTGTGTGTAGGTTCATGATCTTTTGCTGCTGTAGTCCATCCACTTCGAGGTTCAACATGTTGTGCATTCAGAGGTGCTCTTCGGCACACCACTGTTGTAACGTGTGGTTATTTGAGTTACTGTTGCCTTCCTGTCAGCTTGAACCACTCTGGCATTTCTCCTCTGACCTCTCTCATTAACAAGGCGTTTTCACCCACAGAGCTGCTGCTCGCTAGATGTTATTTTTTCTCGCACCATTGTCTGTTGTGTGTGAAATCCCGGGAGATCAGCAGTTTGAGATACTCAGACCACCCATCTGGCACCAACAATTATTCCATGGCCAATGTCACTTAGATCATATTGATTCCCCATTCGGATGTTTGCTCTGAACAGCATCTGAACCTTTTGATCACGTCTGCATGTTTGTATGTATTGAGTTGTATGTACTGGCTGATTAGATATTTGCAATAATAAGCAGGTATACAACAACACCTTATAAAGTTGTCACTGAGTATCCCTCATTGACCAAGGTATTTAAATCACTTTAAATAAATCTGGGAGTTTTGTCTCTCTCTGTACTCTCTCTCCTGTCTGGCTGCTGTTTATCTGCCATGGAAGTGTGGTTTTGAAGGGCTGACTCATTCTCAGACTGTTGTGCAGTAAAGTTCCAGAAGAATTGTTATTCTGACTCTATCCTTTACACCCTTCCTGGGTGTAAAATGTTTAAACCCTGTTCAGATTTCATTTTGGCCAACTTTGCCTTTTTTTCCCCAGGGCTATCAATAGTTTAATTCAACATTAAAATTGCATGAAATTATACTGTATCTCACAAAATGATGATTTCTAACCAGTTTCTAGGGAGTTTTCTAAATGTTCATATTCCAGGTGCTTTGGTTTCCTCCTGCAATCTAAAGACACATCGGTTAGTAGGTTAATTGGTTGCCTGGGTATAATTGGAGTGTGTGGGCACATAGGGCCAGAAGGGCCTGTTACTATTTCATTATGCTTAATCTTGCTTAATTACATCGCTTCAAGATTGTATATTTTGCTAGTTGCTGAAAAAGGATCAAATACATTTCTTCAACTTTTGAAACATTATTACTGGATTGATTGGAGGGGGCATCGTACAGGGATAACAACCCATGCTAGGTCACCAGCAGTGGTATCGGTTTGTTAGACTAGCCACTACAGGTCAGCTTAACAACCCAGTATGGCCATAATTACTAAACTACTTCATTATTAATATTTATTTTAAATTACAGAATTCAGTTTCCCTGTTGCTTTTTTGGAATTATGTACATGTCTTTGGGTCATTAGTATAGACCCCTGGATTACTAATTTGATTAAAATAAATGCTGGTGTTACTGCCTAGAAAAGCGACTTGATTTTCTCCATCACCACGTTCATGCTCAAATGTTGAAGAACTCTACCATTTAGCTTCCATGGTAGCTGGTCTTAGCATTACACTCCAAATTCCCTGATTTTTTTTTTAGTATTAACTGTTAGTGTCCAATGACGTTTGGAATTATGGGCAAGAGAGCTTTATGCTTTTGTTTTCATTTTTTTATGCTTTTATTTTTCTAAGTCTTCCCTTCCAATGTAAGTCTGAGAAAGTTTGAGCTATCCAAGTTCATCTTTTAATTTCCTTTGAGCAATCAATCAAATAAATCCTCAGGGAAACAAGAGTACCATCTACATTCATGTAATTTTATTTTTAAGACAATGAGGAAAAGGTGGTTTTAATGAAAGCCATATGTTTGTGCTTGAAGATGACAATATTTCCATCTTATTCAAGGGATGGCACATTCTCAGATTGAACTCGTTTCTCTTGAATGTTAACCATCTCCTGATTTGCTCAGCATAGTGTGAGAATGTATTGAAGAGCCAGTAAGAATCCCACAGATTTGATCAACATAGATTTAATTATGAGAAAGAACTAGTAGAGTTCAGTCTGTAGACTGTTCTGAATTAAGATTTTTATAACTGGGTGACTGATATCAAAGTTAAGCAGTACAGAAATGATACAAAGGTGAGGAAACCATCAAGTGGTATTTTGTTAAAGTAGAAGGTTTCAGCTTTAATGACATTTGTGCTGAGTTAGTTTATTTTAGTTGCAATAACAAGTGGAATGTCATGAGCATTGACCTCATAGGGTCAGTCTTGACTTTGTTGTCTTTCTTAATTAAATAGCTTGCCAAGTGTGTAGGATCATATGGAAAATGGCCACATGGACGAGCTATGGGAAGATATTGGCAGAGCTTTACCACAACAATGTTACCGGTCCAAGACTGGAACAGAAAACATTGGAAGCAAAACAGATCTTGTGTAATTTAACAGCTAAATAAAACTCCCACATTGAGTGAAACTCTCTCAGATGATGTTGGCAGGATACATGATGTCTCGGTAAACTGGATAAATGTATCCACTTTCTTACCCTATCGATTTAATGACCTTAAAATTTTAAATAAAATATTTAATAGAGAATTAGTTTCATTCAGCGCCAACATAGCATGCCCATAAAGTAAGGTCTACAGGCAGGAAAATAGTAAGGTGAAGGTCATACAGCATTGTGCAAAAGTCATGAGCGTGCATATATATAGCTAGGGTGCCTAAGACCTTTGCACAGTACTGTATTTGTCAACATAGAGCAGAGAACGAGTTTGTAGATCTGGTGGGAGCAAAGAATGTTGGGAATCATGAGGATGGAGCACCACAGGAGGGGTGTAGGACAGATGGCAGAGAAGGTGTGCCAGGGCGGGGGGGGGGTGGGGGGGGTGGTGTGGGTGTAGACACTCCCAGCCCCGAGACGCCAGGCAAGGCCATTTGATTCCAGACAATTGAACATTACAGAATGTCTCTTTGGTTCTTCTTACTCCCTTTCCTTTCCTTCCCTATTTTCCCAAACCATGACTTTCCTCTCCCTGCACCCTTTCCACTCTCAGTCCATGATAGAGACCATATCAGAATAGGTTTATCAGCACTCACAAACGTCATGAAATTTGTTTTTTTCAGCAACAGCAGTACAGTGCAATATGTAAAATTACTACAGTACTGTGCAAACCCCTTAGGCATCCTAGCTACTGTACATATATGTGCCCAAGAGTTTAGCACAGTACTGTATTAGTTGTGATCTTCCTGAGAGATGGAGCAGGGTTCTGGGGCTGGCTCGATTGCTCCATTCCTATTTCTCATTCTGATGACCTCCTTTCATTTATGGGCCTATTCAAAATTGGCACAAACCATTGAATCCTCACCAATAATTTGGGTGTCTTCAAAGAAGCAGGGAAGGTAGCTTCCTTTCTTTCTGGAGGGTGGTGGGGATTACTGACTGCGCTTTCCTCTCCTGGGGAGCCCACTGTAGTTCACACTTTATCCCGTCACTCGGCGGAACTGTGATGTTCCCACTCTAATCTATGAGTGCCACTTGAAGTGAATGCTATCCCAAGTCAACTTTAGCACTTCATGCATCAGTTTCCATTCAGAAACACTGCTCTAAGTGTTCCTGCGTGGTAGAGATAGTGGCTTAAATGTAGGCCCTGTATACCTTGTGAGCTACAGGCACACCACTGCATTTCTAACCCAATGCATTTTAATAATAAACCAAAGAACGACACATAGATGGTTGTGAATCCAATTCAACTGTAGCAACTGAACTCTTTATTCACGAATCAACAAGCAATCTTCAGAGTGGCTGTGGCTGATTTTATTTTTAACTCTCCATCAGGTATTATAAACAAGTGTTATCGAAGGGATGTGGCAGTTCACCAGCGGGAGGGTAAGGGGGCAGGGGGAAACAGACCACCTCCAGTAACCATCTAAAAGCATGTAAACAATGTGAGGGCTGCAAGTGTGATTGCACTTAATTTTCCACCCATCTCACCCTCTCCTTCCTCCAGCATTGGTATGGACATCTTCATCTGTCTCTTCAAAACTGGACGGATTTCAATCCCTCTTCCTTGTCAGTGGAACTGGCTCAGATTTTGTACAAGGTTACCTTTAGTGATAGATCATTGCACCATCAGTTTCCTTCAGGTAGGTAAGGCATCAAGGTTGTTTTGCGGCTCAGTGACAGATTTACTGAGAGACAAATAGGTCTACTTGAGCAGCAAGACCTTATCAACCTTGGCTTTCATTTCAAAAGCCCATAAACACTGATTTGTTGGGTTTGATGACATGAAGATGGATCGTTCTGCTTTATAGCTTGGTCAAA
This sequence comes from Hemitrygon akajei, assembly GCF_048418815.1. Taxonomy (NCBI): domain Eukaryota; kingdom Metazoa; phylum Chordata; class Chondrichthyes; order Myliobatiformes; family Dasyatidae; genus Hemitrygon; species Hemitrygon akajei. Next base: position 18,646,590 of record NC_133139.1, on the reverse strand, counting down.
AGAATGATAGAACCAGGAGTTAGTCTACGAGCAGTAAAAATGCCATGTGAGATAAGCCAGACCAAAACTATTAATCCTTCTTCCCAGTAAAAAAAATACTCATTTGTGATTATGTAATTTTTCAAACCTGTGAGTTTGCTATCAAGAGTATAAAGAAAAATAAACACAGTTTATTATTATTAATAGTTTAATCTTCTGCTTCAAGCATTCTTTCTAAATGGGGAAATAGATTCAGTGATAAAGGGTGTAGAAAATTAAAATCTGAGTGTTCTAACATCCTCTGAGGCATGTAACTAATTGCTGGGAAAATGAAAACCTTGCAGCAGAGTAACACTCGTCTTTAAATAGTAATGGTAGATTTCGAAACATTAGGGACTTTTAAGAGATGTGAGGGAAATGGAAGTATGTGAACATTAGGTAGGTAGAAGAGATTAGTTTAGTTTGCTATATGATTACAAATTTAATTGGTTTGACACAGTGTTGGGGGCCAAAAGGCCTGTTCTTGTTCTATGTTCTAAATACACCAATATTTGGCACTCTGGAGTGCAGGGCTACCACTGTGAGCTTGATCCTGGCATCAGTTTGGCGTTGTAGTTGCATCTCACTTCTGAGTCAGTGTTGTAGGCGCAGGTCCTTTTTCAGGACTTGATCATAAAGTCCAGGCTAACAGTTCAGTGCAGTGCTATATTGTTCAAGGGAATGTCTTTTGGTAAGACGTTAAAACTGAGCTTCCAAATGCATGCTCAGGTCAAAATGAAAGCTGCAACCACTATTCGATGATGATCAGGGGAATTATCCTTAAATTCTGACCAACATTAATTCCTTAAATGTACACCACCAAGAATAAACAAATAACTTCCTTGTTGAAGTTCTCTGTGTGGAAATTGCTTGTAACATTTTCTGAAGAGTGCACTTCAAAAACAAGTCATTGGCTTTGAAATATGCAGATACACAATACATCTTGGAATTGTAATTGGGTTATACACATACTTTGATTACTTTGCACTATTAGTGTGGCAGAGCATTAGGGCCTATAACAATAACTTTCTCTAGGGTAGTGGCGATAGCTGGTAAGTTAAGTTAATAAGTGCACCACTAAACAGAAGTGGTATAGACATTTCTGTGAGCCTTCTCCAAGACAAGCGCCCATTTTGGGGAAGTTCGTCACACAAAACGTAACAATATATGTACACTCAGAGCATACTGAGTGAATATTCATCATAGTCATAGTGTCTGAGTGCATGCTGTTGTCAAAGCCAAAGTGAATTTATCATCACAGTATGTATAGGTCTCCAGAAGATTAATTTTCTTGCAGGCATTTACAAGAGAAAAGAAATAAAGGAATTTGTGAAAAATTACACGTGAAGACGGATAAACAACCAATAAGCAAAAGACAACTTGCGCAAAAACATATTTATCAATATATATGTAGCCCATCCACTTCAAGGTTCAATGTCAAACACGAGGAAATCTGCAGATGCTGGAAATTCAAGCAACACACACAAAATGCTGGTGGAACACTTCAGGCCAGGCAGCATCAATAGGGAGAAGCGCTGTCGACATTTCGGGCCGAGATCCTTCGTCAGGACTAACTGAAAGGAAAGATAGTAAGAGATTCGAAAATAGGAGGGGGAGGGGAAATGTGAAGTGATAGAAGACCAGAGGGGGTGCGGTGAAGCTGAGAGTCAGAAAGGTGATTGGCAAAAGGGATACAGAGCCAGAAAAGGGAAAGGATCATGGGATGGGAGGCCTAGGGAGAAAGAAAGGGGGAGGGGAGCATCAGAAGGAGATGAAGAACAGGCAGAGTGATGGGCAGAGAGAGAAAGAAAAAAAAAGGGTTGGGAAAAAAAAAACTAAAGATATCAGGGATGGGGTAAGGAGGGGAGGAGGGGCATTAACGAAAGTTAGAGAAGTCAATGTTCATGCCATCAGGTTGGAGGCTACCCAGCCAGTATATAAGGTGTTGTTCCTCCAACCTGAGCATGGCTTCATCTTGACAGTAGAGGAGCCCATGGATAGTCATATCAGAATGGGAATGGGACGTGGAATTAAAATGTGTGGCCACTGGGAGATCCTGCTTTCTCTGGCGGACAGAGCATAGGTGTTCAGCGAAACGGTCTCCCAGTCTGCGTCGGGTCTCGCCAATATATAAAAGGCCACACCGGGAGCACCGGACGCAGTATACCACACCAGCCGACTCACAGGTGAAGTGTCGCCTCACCTGGAAGGACTGTCTGGGGCCCTGAATGGTGGTGAGGGAGGAAGTATAAGAACACCTACGCTCTGTCTGCCAGGGAAAGCCCACCATTCAGGGCCCCAGTCAGTCCTTCCAGGTGAGGGTGTCCCTGTGGCCTAACATTTTAATTCCACGTCCCATTCCCATTCTGATATGTCTATTTATGGTCTCCTCTACTGTCAAGAAGAAGCCACACTCAGGTTGGAGGAACAACACCTTATATATCGGCTGGGTAGCCTCCAACCTGATCACATGAACATTGACTTCTCTAACTTTCGTTAATGCCACTCCTCCCCTTCTTTTCCCCATCCCTGATATATTTAGTTTTTTTTCTCCTCCCTTTTTTTTCTTTCTCTCTCTGCCCATCACTCTGCCTGTTCTCCATCTCCTTCTGATGCTCCCCTCCCCCTTTCTTTCTCCCTAGGCCTCCCACCCCATGATCCTTTCCCTTCTCCAGCTCTGTATCCCTTTTGCCAATAACCTTTCTGGCTCTCAGCGTCACCCCACCCCCCTCCGGTCTTCTCCTATCATTTCGCATTTTCCTCTCTCCCTCCTGCTTTCAAATCTCTTACTATCTTTCCTTTCAGTTAGTCCTGACGAAGGGTCTCGGCCCGAAACGTCGACAGCGCTTCTCCCTATAGATGCTGCCTGGCCTGCTGTGTTCCACCAGCATTTTGTGTGTGTTGCTCAAGGTTCAATGTGTTGTGGCTCTTTTGCATACCATTGTTGTAACATGTCAGCTTGAGCCAGTCTGGCCATTCTCCTCTGATCCCTCTTATTAACAAGATGTTTTCACCCACAGAACTGCTACTCACTGGATTTATTTTATTTTATTTTTTGTCTTTTGCAACATTCTCTGTAAACTCTAGAGACTGTTGTGCTTGAAAAGCCCTGGAAGTCATCAGTTTCTGAAACACTCAAACCACCCCATCTGGCACCTACAACTATTCCATGGCCAATGTCGCTTTCTGACGCTTGTCCTGAACAACAACTGAACCTCTTGACCATGTCTGCATGCTTTTATACATTGAGCTACTGCCACATGATTGGCTGATTAGATATTTACGTTAATGAGAAGGTGTACAGGTATACCTAATAAAGCAGCCACTGAGTGGATAATGTAGAGAGCAGTTGGTTACGTGATACATCTCTTAAGGAGCTACTGATTCAACATACGTAACAGCCTACCTTGGTCTTTCGATCAACCTCATCTAGATTATAAAACAATAAAAGTTTTGCAGACTCAAATGTAAAACCGATTATGGCAAATCAGTAACTAATGTTATTTTGCAACTAAAGTCAAATGTAGAAAGAGTTGCTGGCTGGTTGTTACTTTTAGTATATAACAAATCCACAACAGTATTTTTCCTACTAATTTTATTATTAATATCTACCATCACCCTTCAGTTTGGTAAGGTGCATGTTTTGCATTAATTACATTCAGAAAGGTTATTTTGCACAGCTGTGATACAGATGCACTTCCACCCATTTCACACTTCTTGCTACTTAATATCACCAGCTACAGGTCCATTAAAACACATCTCAATTATATGTGAACATGACTTCAAGGTTGGCATTTCCAGTATTTCATGTTCCTAATTGTCTCTTGAACTAAATGACTTGCTTCATCATTTGAAAAGAAAGTTACTTCAGCATGAAACCATTTTATTAATCTCCTAATGAGTGTTGACAGACAGCACTATAATACAGACTGTTCAGTATAGTTGGTACTAAACAGGATATCTCAGTCAGGAGAGAGCTTTAACCATTGTAGGAGATGGAACACTTCCTTTTTTTATGCATTTGTGGGATGTCGGCATTGCCAGCTAAGCCAGCATTTATCACCAGTTGCCCTCGAGAAAGTGGTGATGAGCAGCCTTCTTGAACCGCTGCAGTCCCACAGTGCTGTAAGGGAGGGAATCCCATGATTTTGACCCAGCAACGATGAAGGAATGGCGATATGTTTCCAAGTCAGGATGTTGAGTGACTTGGAGGGGGATTTCCAAGTGGTGGTGTTCCCAGACATCTACTGTTATCGTCCTTCTAGATGGTTGTGGTCGCGGGTCTGGAAGGTGCTGCTTTAGGAACTCTGACGTGTTGTTGCAGTACATCTTGTAGATAGTACACATTGTTGCAACTATTTGTCGATGGTGGAGGGATTGGATGCTTGTGGAAGGGGTACCAGTCAAGTGGGCTGTCTCGTACTGGATGGTGTCAAGTTTCTTGAGTGTTGATAGAGCTGCACTCATCCTGTGGACATAGTTTTGGGGATGGACTTCAGGGCCAATTGTACAAACACCACAGTTTGAGTTTTATTTGATCTTTGCTTGAATTAACCTGGCTAAGAGGTCTAGTGTCAATATTAGTCAATGTCACTCTGACATTAGAATGCACTTGTAAAACGTGCTCAGGGATATTCAATATATTTGTGTCACATCAATTTTAACACAGGAATGAGACGATTTTTATCTACAGGTTAGTACATCTATTCCGGGTGCTGGGATAAAGATAAGTCTCTACCAAAGGAGGTATCAGGCGCTCCTTCCTTCTGCTAACCTGCAGGTCACCCTTGGGCAAGGTGCAGTTTCTGCTTAGCCCCCAATTAGAGTTATGTGAAGCCATGGGATCAGGTGGTGGATGGTCATATGAGCAGCTGGTGCATATCACAAGTCCTGGTTATACGACCACTGACGCCAGTCAGGCAATCTCTGAAGGGTATTGAAAATGTCTGGAGTCACCATCTCATAAAGACACTGTGCAGAAGAAGGCAACAGCAAACCACTTCTGTAGAAAAAATTCTAAGAATAATCATGGTCAAGACCATGATCACCTACGTCTAATGACATTGCACATAATGATGATGATGAGTACATCTATTAATTTGTCCATGATTCCAATGAGTCTGCAATGGTAACTTGTAAATATCATTGTGGATAAGAGCACTTGTTGTCTAGTCTTGTTGATATGGGATAAGTTGAAATAGTTTTCCACCCAAGAGCAAGATATTTTGAAATGTGCCTGGAAAGTAGCCGAAAATGAGAAGTAATTTATTTACTTCTGGTGGAATGTTCTGTCCTTCTTGATAAAAATGAACTAAGAGTTGGATTGGTCAAACGATTCATTTGAGTAAACACTCAGCACTGTCAACTGGAAATTCTCAGTACTGTATATATATATATAAAACAATGGATTGAAATGGAAGATCTTACAAGTTTAATATATGCCTCATAGTATTTTCTCCTCAAATTTAATAGGCAATGTGAACTAAGAACTTTAAGGAAGATTAATTTTATACTACGAGGCTCATTTTCCTCCCAGACTGTTATCAAATTATATCATCAGCATTCACTGTTTCAAAAAAGTCTCAGAAAAGCAAGATCTTGTAGTAAACAGAAATCCTCTTGAATAATTTGGAACATCTGCAGAAAGCACAGGGCCAAAAATTATCTTGGCATCCAAGAACAGGCCTGCCAATTAGTTTAACAACCTGCTTCTATCAATAACGATGTATAAACAAACAGGAATTGTGTTTACTTGATCTCAACCACTGTTCAGCAGGAACAGAGATCAATCACCAGCTCTTCCTCCATAAACTGCATGGCATGGTTTGTATTGCTAATTGTAACATCTTTATCTTTATATGTTTAGATATTTGGTCATTATCTTAAGCCAGTTGAGCCTACTCCTAGTGATCTGAAATAAAAACAAAAGATTCTGGAAATACTCAGTGAGACAGGCTAGGGGTGTGGTCAGAGCTACGCCTGAGTATCCCTCTGCCATAATGTCCTTAGAACCTGCATCCAGTGTAGAAGTTAGCAAGGCATCCGTTCTGTGCTTCTTTCAGAGGGACTGTATGGGATGGTGCAGACAGGTTGGTAATCATACCCCTGGGGACGTGGGAACACAGGAGGGCACCTTCAGGACTTTAAAGGTCAGCTCACTGTCACAGGACAGCGAAGCAACCCGGCAAAAAAACCATAAGACATACAATATGAGCAGAATTAAGCCAGTCAACATATCGAGTCTGCTGCACCAATCCATCATGGCTGATCCATGGCTTGGCCTCCGCAACCACCTGTGGTAAAGAATTCCACAGATTCACTACCCTCTGGCTAAAGAAACTCCTCCTTATCTGCATTCTACATTGACGTCCCTCTATTCTGAGGCTGTGCCCTCTAGTCCTAGACTCCCCCACTACAGGAAGCATCTTACATCCACGCTATCTAGAACTTTCAATATTCGATAGATTTCAATGAGATTCCCCTCATTCTTCCAAATTCCCACTAGGTCAGGCCCAGAGCGATCAACTGTTCCTCATATGATGACTCTTTTATTCCTGGATCATTCCAGTGGACCTCCTTTGAAACATCTCCAATGTCTGCACATCCTTTCTTAGATAAGGGTTCCAAAGCTGCTTACAGTACTCCAAAAGGCCTCACCAGTGCCTTATAAAGCTCCAGCATTACGTCCTTTCTTTTATATTCTAGTCCTCTCGAAATGAATGCCAACATTGCATTTGCCTTCCTTACCACTGTCTCGATATGCAAATTAATCTTTAGGGTATCCTGCCTGCGGACTTGCAACGCCCCTTGCATCTCAGGTTTCTGAATTTTCTCCGTTTAGAAAATAGTTTATGCTTTTTTTTTCCTTCTGCCAAAGCACATGACCATACCACTTTGTGATGCTGCATTCCCTCTGCCATTTCTTTGCTCGTTCTCCCAACCTGTCCAAGTCCTTTTGTGGTCTCTCTACTTCCTCAACACTACATGTCCGTCCACCTGTCTTCATAATGTTTGAACACACGGCCACAAAGCCATCTATTCCATCATCCAGATCGCTGACGTACAACGTAAAAAGCTGTCCCGACACCGATCCCTGCAGAACACCACTAGTCAACACCACTAAGCAGGTGGGATAGCAATTAATTAAGCCGTCTTACCCAAGGATGGCAGCACCTGCAGTATTTGACCCTGCCCACATTCCTTGCTCAAACACTACCCACTACAGAGCATTGCACAAAGGCTATGCAAGAGGAGTTGTCAGTTTCCCTCTGATGTAGCCAGCAGGGACCTCCTCTGTAGAAGAAATGGTCTGAAGAGTAGGACAAACTCAGTCCAATGCCTTGGTAGTGTAAGAAATGTTTTCTCACAAAATTGTCCTCTCCTCTGTACCCTTGACTATTTGACAGGCCTATTTGTGGAAGCCAAAATAATTTCTGAGTTCTATCCTTTTTCCAGATCTTCCAGAATTTTCCAGAATATTTATTTACTGTAGTCTTTTCTTCATTGATTAAAGAGGCTGTGAAGATTGCTGGCACATTGGGGGAACAGGCTGGGAGAAAGCAGTTTGCTTAGCCACCCTGGGGAAAACCAGTGCTCAGACAGATTAGACTGGCATCTACTTACATTTATATTTTTAAAAAATTTCTTTTCTCATGCCCGGTGGAGATCCGGGAAAAAAGATATTATGCAGAGAGTGCAACAGATTAGAGCCACATAGGCAACTGTAACATCTTTTAACGTCCCAAAGGTATAATGAAAGATGATGGCATTTGAGGGAACATGGTGTTCTTTATTGCTATCTGACCAAAGCTGGACTCTATCATTATCCATGGATGTAGGGTTGATGGCTCAATGCCTCAGGTCATACGTAGAGTCATGGCTCTTCTAATAACAGAGAATAACCAGCTGCCTTTGGGAGACTTCGGCGTAGAGTCTTTCAGAACGGGAGCCTTCGTCCCTCCACGAAGGTCGCCGTATACCAAGCGGTCTGTGTCACCACCCTCTGTTATAGCTGTGAAGCTTGGGTAACCTACAGCCGCCACATCAAGACCTTGGAGCGCTTCCACATGAGCTGCCTCCAGCACATCCTGGGACTCACCTGGCATGAGCGGGTGCCTCGCACTGGGATACTTGTAAAGACCAGCTGCAGAAATATTGAGGCCATGATCGCCAGACACCAGCTGCATGCCCTCTTCTCATCGCTACCATCAGGGAAGAGGTACAGAAGCCTGAAGGCACACATTCAGTGATTCAGGAAAAAGCTTCTTCCCCTCTGCCACCCAATTTATGAATTGACATTGAACTCGTGAACACTACCTCGCTAAATGTTTTTCTCTTTTTTTGCACTTCTTACTTAACTTTGTAAATATAAATATACTTATAGTAATTTACAGTATTTTTATTATTATGTATTGCAACGCACTGCTGCTGCATTACAACAAACTTCATGACATATGCCAGAGATATTAAACCTGATTCTGAGATGTGAGAGAGTGTGTGACATCCATAGGAAGCCATGTAGTTACTGAGGAAAAGTAAAAACCTGGTGCCCAGAGCCTCACCCAGTGACACAAACTGCTATACCACTGTGCCAGTGGAGGAGCCTAGGTAGAGCTGAATTCTGAAGGATGAGGGCATTCTTACTCAGAAAACCTTGCAGCCAGAATACAGCCTGATCAATATTGCAGGCATCCTCTTGGGCCATCTGAAATTACCAAACACCGTATTGCTATCTTCATAGATGCTGACTCTGAAGGTACTGAAGCCAGATATTTTCATGTTGATGCTTTACTTCTAATACCGAAATGTGCAGTAAGACATGGATATTCTGTATTCTGCTGTATATTCTGGTGGAATTCAACTCTTCAAATGCTTAATCACAGTCCTTTTCTCCATCATCTGCTAGAAACCACATGAAGATTAGAAAGGATGTAATTAAGACCAATTGGTTAATTTTTACTCTAAAGCACCTTGGATATTCAAGCTAGGTAAAAAATACATTGGCACATTATATTTGATGGAAGTGTAGACATGGGAATTAATTGATAGGTTTGTAAAGTGGAAGCAAGCAATGCTCCTATCAACAAGCATGTTCTAACTAAGTTTGTGTTTAAGTTGTTGGAGGGTGGATCTGATAGCTTCAGAAGAATTGTGGAAGTTGGTCTCCAAAACTGAATTCCTTCATGTGAGAGCTGGACCTGTTTGTGGTTGGGGCAGATAATAATTCAATGTATGCAGAAGACACTTCTAGGAAACTTAGGACTTCCTATACAAAATGGAGTGGAAAGGTATTTCCCAGATATTTTCCACTGAGGTAAGCTGTTCTCTTCATTTTCTTAGATTATATTTTTAAATTCAATTTTAGGATCAGGGATTCACAGTCATTTTTTTCTTTTGCTCAGCTGAGACACATCTAAGGATGCACTGGGACACAGTGATGTAACTTGGGGTCATTGGGCTTTCAACATCAGACACCCCTGTCGAGGTGACTCAGCCAGGTCTGATCGGGTCCCAGCAGCATTGGTCCGCAGGTCACACCTCTTCATCCGTAGCCCCCGGAGGCTCGCTCAGCAGCCCCTGTGATTGTCCTGATGGCTCATTTCTTTGCAGCCCTCATAACGCCAAGGAGGGAGTAGGTTCTGCACAGTGTGCGGCCGACAAAACCTTGACATTTGACCTCTGTAGAAAGTAGTCCCACAGTGCTATTGGGAAAGTGCAAGGAATTAGGACCAGCGTAACTGAAGGATGAGATGGTGAGTGGAACTCCAGCTGCTGATATTTCCTTGCAACTACAGCCGCTGCTCTTCTTAGTGGTAGAGGCGGTGAGTTTGGGAGGTCCTGACAGAATAGCCTGGGCAAGCAACTGCAGGGTATTTTGCAAACAGCAACCACAGTACACCAATGCTGCAGAAAATGAATGCTTAGATGGGTTATGTACAGTATTTGTTTTGTTTGCATGAGGTATTTCAAATGCAGGCTACAGCCCAGGTGAACCAATGGTTTTATTTGTTCATAGCTCCATAGCGTATGACTGAAAGTGTCATCAGAAAATAAAGATCAATTTAATGATTAGCTTTATTTGTCACAGGTACATCAGAACATACAGTGAAGTGAATAGGTTGTGTCAACAACCAATGCAGTCCGAGATGTGCTGGGGGCAGCCCACAAGTGTCACCATGCTGCTGGTACTGACATGGCATGTTTTATTAACCTTAGTGTTTTGGAACGTGGGTGCTCCACTATTGTCTGTAAGGAGTTTGCATGTTCTCCCCAGGACTGTGGAAGTTGAACCCTGATCTTACAACTGGTGCTGGAAAGTGTTGTACTAACTGTTATGCTACTGTGCCTTCCATACTTGACAAGCACTCAGTGGGTTTGGCTAAAATACAGCATCCGACTCTCTTGATTTACAATTTAATGTCCTTCAAACACTAGTCAATACATTCAGCAAACATTGACCTGAAACTTTCAGACTCCACCTGGCAACAGCTGACTATTATGGTTGTTTTTCTGACACACTCCTAACCAAAAGTACACGAATAATTGAGATGCATGACTTTAGAATAGTACAAAATTCTGTTTTAATTTGTCTTAATTTTGCCCCAAAAGCACAATAAACAAGAGACAGACATTTCAACATTGTCACTTTTGCCAATGCAGTCCTCCACCAGATCTGTTTTTAAAAAAATCAACCTTGATTTAGTGCTCACTTTCTGGAATGAAATCTCACAATCTCAAAGAAAACACTCAGCTCGATTAGACATGTAGTGGCCAAGCAGCAACTCCACGTAAAGAAAACATATTTGACTTGTTAGGTAAGAAGAAGACGAATCATTCTGTATTTTGCCTGACCTACAGGCGCTGAAAGGGTGAAGTTCAGGGCAGTCCCCTAGCAAGGGTATATGATTAACACCTCATTTAGTTGATCTCATTGGGAGTGCTGTATATAGTACTTCATTTTCTTTTACTTACAGCGAGGCTACTTAATGCTGGAACATCCCAAGCAAAACAATCAAAAGAAGAAATGTATCTGATCTGAGGCTTTTAAACAAGGGTTGACTGAAGTTAAAAGAAAACAAACACTGTTAACATTGTTAACTCGTCAGACATTCAAGAAGTTTGATCATGGCAGATTTTACCAAGTGACATATTGCCAAGGAAATGCTAACGGAAAGCTACAGAAATGCTGTACAGTACTGTTGCCTGAGGAATGTCTGATTCATTACTGAATCACCAGCTCATGAAACTGAACAGGACTGTACTTGTGATTGGGGCCCTCTGTCTGTCAAAGCAAATACATTATCTTGTCAACGTACACATACTTGGCAGGGATTCAGCTTTAAACCCATATTGCAGCACACAATATACATAATTAAAAAACATCTTCAATTAAAAAGATACATTTAATTAAAGAGACACATTGAATTAATAAGACAGATATGAATTAATTTAATGATCTTACCTTAAATAAGCAGATCATTCATCTGATTAAATGGGTCACCTATTTATATATGACACTTCTTGCAGTATTTTTTTAAAGTTGCTCCAACTTTTATTGAGTGAATGTCAGGTTGGAAGAATTATTACATGAGGGTCAGCACTTGATATATTGGTGAAATATAAACTTGTCAGGTATTTTTTAACATGGAGAAATTTTCAGTCCAGACAAAGGATGCACCATAGCATTGTGCAACATCCAATTCAATTAAAGCCAGGGCTTTACACACAGCATCAACCGAAAGTCCAGCCTTCAGGGCAAAGAGCAGAGGATTGGATTCAGTCGAGAAATAAGCGAAGGAAAAGTGGGAGGAAGGGAAGAAGGAATGGAGGCAGAAAGGGCAATGTGAATGGTAGAAGGAGAAGGGCCTGAGGAGAGCCAAATGGAAGACTCCATTGCAAGAAGAGAAATACACTCTGTGGTCACTTTATTAAGTACACCTTTACATCTGTTCATTAATGTAATTATCTAATCATCCAATCATATGGCAGCAACTCAATGCATAAAACAGACATCCCACTTCTCCCGGATAGTGATAGCAGCTCCCTGATGCCTGCAAGTTATATACAATATCCCGGAAATAATTTTTTTTGAGAGGGGAGAGGGGGCATCCTGATTGGTCTCTCTTCATGCCAAGTAGACCTATCAGTTTTCTCTGTGGGCGGGCTTTACAGTCAACCTCAAAAACAATGACAGTGTTGCTTGCTGCACTGTTTGCAACAGTGACTTTTCTATTGCCCGTGGTGGGTTAAAATGTTGAAGTGAGTTTAACAGGTGTCATTCATTCATTAGCATAGCTAATATTATTTAAACTAGCTGGCTAGCTGCTAAGGAGCTACTCTATCGATGTTCTACGTGATGAGGCCAAACTCCCTGTAGGCTTGCTTAAAGTTGTAAAAGAATTTAAAAAAAAGACTCCATGATAATATAATATACGTACATATTTTAATGTCACATTTTCTGCATATACCCAACTTGGTTTAATCACTAAACAAAGTATTACATACACACTTGGAGGTTGACCAAGGGAGGGGGTTGATATGGGGTTGCGGGGGGGGGGGGGGGTGCTACCTCCCTGAAATGGTGGTCTTACCTCCCTGAAATGAGTTTTTGCAGAGTGGGATGTCTGATAAAAGAATGAAGATATGGTCAAGAGGTTCCGTTCTTCAGATCAAACATGAGAGTGAGGAAGAAATGTGATCTAAGTGACTTTGGCCAAGGAATTATTGTTGTGCTAGTGGGTTGGTATCTCAGAAACTGCTGATGTCCTGGACTTTCATGTACAACGGTATCTACAGCAGGGGTTTCCAACCTGGGGTCCATTGACCCCTCAATTAATGATAGGATTCCATGGCATTAAAAAATTTGGGAAACCCTGTTCTAAAGTTTACAGAGAATGGTGCAAAAACACAAAAGCATTAACGTATTGCAGTTCTGTGGGTGAAAATGCCTTATTAATGAGGGAGGCCAGAGGAGAATGGCCAGACAGATTCAAGCTGACAGGAAGGTAACAGTAACTCAAATTTCCATGTGTTACAACAGACGTGTACAGAGGAGCACCTCTAAATGCTCAATAAACCAGAACTTGTAGTGGGCGGGATACAGCAGCAGATGACCAGGAACATGCACTCAGTGACCACCGCTTCAGGTACAGGAAGTACCTAATAAAGTGGCCATTGAGTGTACAGTAGAGAAGGGAGAGAGATGGATGAACCATAGGGGAAAAGGGTGATTTTAGGATGAAATTCATTCTGGTGGACAAGAGGCAAACCAGCTCAGCCCAAAGTAAAGGAGGAGTTTTGCAAGAGAGAAATGTGCTTTTATCAAGAATGATCAGGGCTAATTGCCTCATGGACATAAAGACAAGAGCAGTCACGATGGGAAACAGCTTCTTCCCTTAGGCTATTGGGCTTCTGAACTCTGTGCCACATTGCATGTAAATGTCACCAGGTATATATCCATATATCCATAACTGCTATATATCCATTTTACTTCATCATTATCAATGTGTACTTCATCTGTAGATTTAATTCTTACTTTCCTCAGTTACATGTGTGCTACTGTTCTTTACACCCTGATCCGGAGAAACGTCTTGTTCAATGGTATACATGTAAACTTGACAATAAACTTGACTTGAGTTGATGGAGTCTGGGAAAACAATGATGACTAAATCCTGGGGTTAGATGAGGAAGAGAACTGAAAAATGCTTCATCTGTGGGAAGTCCTGGGCAGAGAGAATCTCAACAAAATGAAAACCAGGTTGAAAAAGGCATCGTTAAACTGTAAAGTATGTTGAGAGGGGAGAGGGGGCTTCGGGGTTTTAACATTTCTCTGTCGTTCATTTGTTTGGGGTTCTTCTGTTTTTCACGGATGTGTACAAGGACACGTATTTCGGGATGTATGTTGTATACATTCTCTGATCATAAACACAACTATTTGAACCATTTGAAGATTTATGAAGACACTGGCATGACTTGAGGGCCTGTGGTAGATTGTGACTTTACTCCTTGGAATGTAGGAGATTGAGGGGTGACATTATAGAAGAGTTTACAGTCTCATGCGGTTAGACAGGGTGAGTGCACAGTCTTTGTCCTAGGGAAAAATTAAAAACTTGAAGGCAGAGGTTTAAGGTGAAAGGGGAAAATTATAAAGGGATTTGTGGGATAACTTCTTCATGCAGAGGGTGGTGCATATATGTGCTAAGCTGCCAGAGGAAGAGACAATGTGCAACATTTAAAAGACATTTGGATAAGCATATGGATAGGAGGGGTTTAGAGGAATATGGGCCAAATGCAGGCAGATTTTACTAGTTTAGTAGGCACCATGATTGGCATGAACAAGATGGGCCAAAGAGCCTGTTTCTTTGCTGTATGACTATCAATTTATTCCACCACAGGTGGATGACCTACCTTGCTGGCACAGATGAGAATCAAGGCATACTATAAGTTATAGTAAGTCACAGTTCTTGGATTGTTTTATTCAAACATGTTCTGATACTTGGGATAATGTCTTCTAGTTTGTCATTTTTCAATACTAGTCCCCATAAGACAAATACTGAAAAAAAAACATAAATATCTTTTAGTGTTCATGTTTTGCTTTGGCAAAGAATTTCTTTTTGTACTGTATGTGAAGTACATACCTGGGGTAGAAATTCATCCTCTGATCCACGTGTTCAATGCACGATGTAGTAATCTGAGCGTGGATGACATTTGACTTCACTGAACCCAACAGAGCTAAATTTCAGAAGAACTCTGCTGTAGGAAAGACATTATTAAGCTGGAAAGAGTGCAGAAAAGATCTACAAACTGAATTATAAGGCAAGATTGGACAGGCTCAGAGTTTACTCATTGGAAGTTAGGAGACTGAGAGGTGTATAAAACCACAAGGGACAGAGGTAGGATGAATGAACTTAATCTTTTTCCGAGGGTTAGAGAATCAAGAACTAGAGGGTATAGGTTTAAGGTGAGAAGGGAAAGATCTTATAGGAACTTGAGGGGCAACTATTTTATATGAAGGCTAGTGTTTATGTGGAATGAGCTGCCAGAGGAAGTGGTTGAGGCAGTTAAAATATTGACTTTTAAAGGACCGTTTGTTATTATTTATGTATATTTTGACCCTTGCGGGTTGTGTGTTATGTACTGAACGTAATGTGGTAAATTATTCTGGGTAGGTGACCTACAAGTAAAATAAACAGCTGCACATTTGTTCCTCACCTCTCCGCCTCTCCTGAGTTTTTCACGGCCACCCTGTTTACCAGTGCCACAAACATAACAACTGGAGATAAGGCAACAAGTCGTCACGAGACATTTATTATTTTGTTCCCTTCGGCAAGAAAAGTCCGTGTGCAAAGCTGGTGGTGTACCACTGCATAATGTGCGTGAGCAAAAATAAGATGCCGTACACCATGAGAAAATGGCTGCAGGAAGCCTGGGGAGTGCAGCATCTGTGGCAAGAGAACGAGAACAGGATGGTTAAATAAAACAAATCAGAGAGGGAGAGGGAGATGGATAAGATTAGTTAACTTTTCTGGAACATGACTGTGTTTGAAAATGGTGACAATGTTTGGAAATATGGGGCCTATGAGGAAACAGTAGATAAATGGAGTTCATATACAGAAAGATTTGAATATTTTGCACTGGCAAATCAAATTTCAGATGATAATTGTGTCCAACTTCTTTGACTGTGATGGGTGCAAAATGACCACTAGTGAATTAAACCTTTGATTATTGCAGAGAGGGTTAAATTTCATAAAAAGAGTCAAAAGGAAGGTGTCTATTTCTTAGTTTATGGCAATGTTAATTGCCTCAAGCCCAGCACACATCTCATGGTCTATCAGAAACAGTAATCTCGACCCTCCTGCATGCATCTGAACTTAGACTAACTTCCACCAACACCAATCTACTAATATTACCACTACAAGGTGGTCCAGATCCACTGGCAAGATAAACGGACCAAAGTCCCTTCTAGGTCAAAATCCCATCATTGAAGCTCTGTTTGCATCCAGCTGGCTCCAAAGGGCAAAGTGCCTCAGAATAGGGGCAGAATGGTAGTGTAGCAGAGTGGTTAGCACAATACTGTATAGTGCCAGCAGTAAAATGGAACGGGGTTCCATTTCCACCACCGTCCATATGGAGTTTGTACGTTGTTCTCATGACCATGTGGACTTCCGCCAGCTACTTGTGTTTCCTCCTGCTTTATAAAGAATGAAGTGGATTATGAAAGAATGATGATAGTTATCAAAGAAAGAGTGAGCTATGCACATGCAATATTAGCATCAAAAACATGGCGACACCTGTGGGATGCCCCTAAGACATCCTCAGATGTGTTGGTTGTTGACACAAATGACCCGTTTCGCTATATGTTTGGATGTACAGTATATATATGTGATAATTAAAGCTAATCTCCCTAATCTCTCTCTCCCTCTCTCTAGATATTCAATATTCAAGAATATTTAACATAATCTCTCATACACAAAGTGTAAAGGAAAACGAAGTAATTGTTATTCCAATCTGATGCAGCACACAAAAATACACAATAAGATAAAGAACATAATTATAAAAACACAATAAATATAAATACATAAGATTGCTTATATACATAGATTGATTGTAAAGTTTTGTCCATAAAGTGTCACTAAGCACAGGAGTGTCTGTACATAAAGTGACTCTGACAGGAAATGATAAAGTAGAGGTGGGTAGTGCGGAAGGGTTGGTTAGTGGTTGGAGGAGTTGATCAGCCCTACTGCTTGGACAAAATAAATGCTTTTCTATTCAGTAGTCCTGGCTTGGATGCTGCATAGCCTCCTCCCCGATGGGATTGGGACAAACAGCACGTGAACAGGGTGTGTGGGATCCTTCATGATGTTACTTGCCTTTATTGATGGCAGATAGATTGGTGCCGGTGACAGTTTTGACTGTCCATTGTAGAACCTTCTTTTCTGTCATCGCGCAGTTTCCACACTATGTAGTGATGCAGAATGTAAAGAGGGGTGTGCACCGTGTGAGTTCTCCTGAAGTCAATAACCATTTCCTTCATCTTGTTGATGATGAGGAAGAGGTTATTTAATCTACAGAATAGGCCCTTCTAGCCCTTCGAGCCGTGCTGGCCAGCATTTCCCAATTTAACCCTATCCCAAACATGGGACAATTTAAAACGACTAATTCACTGACTAACTTGTAAGTCTTTGGACTGCGGGAGGAGACAGGAGGACCCAGAGAAAATCCACGTGTTCCTCAGAGAGGACATACAGACTCCTCACCGATGATGTCAGCATTGAACTCTGAATTCTGACGCCCTGAGGTGTAATAGTGTCACGCCAACCGCCATGCTGGTGTGGCACCCCACGTCTGACACTAAGCCTCGGACTCTTCCGCATATCTCTGCAGGCGTCTCATTGTCGTTGGTGATGAGTCCCACCACTGTTGAGTCATCGGTGACCTTGACGATGTGATTACTCGGGTGTCTGGCCCTGCATTCGTGTGCACAGCAATGGGCTCAGCACACAGCCCTGGGGCACCGGTGTTGAGGATGATGGGGAAAGTGGAGCAGTTGTGTATCTGAGGTCTGTTCGTTAGGAAGTCCCACACCCAGTTGCATAGTGGTGTATTTAGACTGCAGAGTAGGAGTTTGTTCACCAAGCGAGGATATAGTGCTGAATGCTGGACTGAAATCCAGAAATAGCATTTTCACATAAGTGCCTTTATTTTAAAAGGTGTCAGGGCCAGGTGCATGACAGATGCTACATCATCTATTGTAAGCATATTGGTGAGTGTCTAGTGTGTCAGAAAATGGGGTTTTTGATGTGTGCCATTACCAGCCGTTCAAAGCACTTCATGATGATTGCTATCGAACTGGAGTGAAAGCAAGTCATCTTCTAAAATGAGACACTGCGAGACTTCCAGTGACGCCATGATTCAGTATTGACCTGCCTCACATCCCCTCCCACGAAACTCGAAGAATATTAGCTGTTAAGTTACTTTTGACCATCTATATGAAAGGTATTTTTGCTATGTAAAGAGTAGAAGAACACGCGTATGGCATCTCGGACTTCAAAACACACTGGAAAACGAGAAGTACAAAGAGAAAGCAAAGACAAAAAGATACAGCTAGCGCCAGAACAGGCCGAAGCTAGCAAAGATGAGGAGGAGGAAGATATGTCTGTGATACTATGTGAGTTGAAGGAACTGAGAAAAGAAAATCAAGAGTGATTTTCAGACACCAAGGCATCCCTATCTAGACTGGAGACCTCGGTGACAGACCTAAAGGAAATGACTGGACCTACTTGAGAAGAAATCTCCTGAATGTGAGTCCAGAATTAGTGTTAACAAGGACACACGGTTCTGGCATGAGAGAGCCCTTAAATACCTGTTGAAGCGAGAAGCTGCTCTCACCGCGGCTCGCGATGATCTCCAGAACCGCTTACGAAGAAATAACCTAAGAATCTATCAAATACCTGAGGGTAGTGAGAAAGGAGACATGGTGAGGTTTGTCAAACAGTTAATTAAAACGACGCTTCGGCTACCAGAGGACTTAAATATACACATTGAGAGAGCCCATCGATCTCTGATCAGAGAGCCGGTGCCCTCTGCACCACCGTGCTCCGTCATTGTGCGCTTCTTGGACTATACAGTAAAAAAGGCAGTACTGCGTCAAGCATGGGCTCAAAAACAAATTATGTTTCAAGGCAGAGTCATCTGTTTTGATCAGGACTACTCTCCTGAGGTCCAGGAAAGAAGAGCAAAAGTCCACACCATGATCAAACAGCTAAAGGAGAAAGGCGTGCAAGCAAGTTGTCGCTTCCCAGCGCAGCTGAGAACAAACCTGGATGCTGGAGCAAAGACCTTTCCTTCCCTGATTGTAGCTTTACCTACACTGAACAACTTGGGCATCTCCGTGCCCATGAGTGGGAGGGAGAAGCTGGAGCAGCGACTCATCAGCGAGGTATGGCAGGTGCAGCGGAGGGGGGGAGGGAGAGAGGAGGAGGGAGTGCTGCACTGTTGGAGGCAGACAAGAACTTTCCTGACATAAGAAGAGGATGATTACATTTTTTCTTTCAAAGAAGGAGCTATTATGAACGATGTCTTCTTTGGACTGATTAATGATTTCTGGGTGTGAGTAATATTTAACTGTCTTCGCCAACATGTACAGCTATTTGCCAGCGTAACTGACATACTTTGATATACAATGCAGTTTCATGGAGGGGAGGGCGAGTTAAATTCTGTTAAGCAGACAGAAAAGGAAAAGAAATCACCAAGGGAAGGCAACAACTCAACCAGGGGGATATGCTTTCTCTGTGGTTTGTAGCTATGACAGCACTGTGTGCGTGTTTCCCAGAGAGAAGCAGGTGTCATTACTCTCTGCCTAATTATTATCAGGGGCTGGTCTTGATAAGAGAAAAAGCAGTTATAATAATTTGTTTTATCAGGAATTTTAAAAGAACATCTGGGTTTCTGGAAGTCTTGTTTGGTTTTGTTGTGTTTTGTGGGTTATATTCTTTTGTAAATAGTTCTCTAGGCATTGGCAGGTCATCACAATTTTTTCAGTTATTATACTATAAAAATGCTGGGTTTGGGTGAAGCTGGGAGGGGTGGTGATGTAATAAGAGAGATATTGTATCATGGCCACTTTGAACATAATTAGTTATAATATTAATGGAATTAATCACCCCATTAAAAGGAAAAAATATTGGCTCAGTTGAAAAAACTTAATTGCTCTATAGCTCTAATACAAGAAACACATTTAGGAGACATGGAACACAAAAATTAAGAAGGGAGTGGGTAGATCAAGTCTATTACAATATGTTAAACTTATTAATTAATTGAGGAGAGATGTTGAACATTGGGAGATGCTTCCTTTATCACTAATAGGTAGAGTAGAAGTGATCAGGATGAATATTTTGCCCAGGTTTCTTTTTCTAATCAGTGCTCTACCAATAATAATTCTTATATCTATTTCTAAAATGTTGGATAGACTCATCAGTAGGATTATATGGCAGAAAAAGAGGCCCAGGGTGAGACTAGAAGTGTTATACTCAAATAAAAAACAAGGAGGTTTAGCTTTACCTCATTTAAAGACCTATTATGGGGCTGCCCAATTAAGAGCAATTGTGTCATGGATCAGAGAAGATGTGGATTCAAGATGGGTTCACATAGAGCAAAATTCAATTGGTGGGTTATCTTTAGTAGCTCTTCCCTTTTTAAATCCAAATGTGTAGAAGAATGTTGAGATTCAGAATGAATGGGTTAACTACACATTGAAAGTATGGGATAGGATTAGGAAAAAAATTAGATCTTCCAAGGACTATATCAAGGGCAACCAGAATTGCATTCATTTCAGATTTTATTCCAGAAGACTGGATTCTGGTTTTAACAGGTGGGCGCAAAGAAACCTGGTTCTTGTGGACCAAATGTTTGATGGTGAGGCACTCAAATCTTTCTCCCAACTTCAAACTGAATTCGACCTTGTATCAAATGACTTTTATAGATACCTCCAAATTAGACATTACCTTACATCACACAAAGAATGGAACAATCTTAAAATATGGCCAAGTAACTTGGAAAAATTTTGGATAGAGATTATCATGGGTAGGATGCAATCCCAGAAAATTGTATCTTGTATATATAAAAAAATACACCTGGATACAATGGATAACACTTTGAATGTTAAGCATAAGTGGGAATTGGAGGTAAATACCATAACAGAAGAGGAAGAGTGGGAGAGGTCTTGGGAGACATGGCATAAATGCTTGAATGGTCCAAATTGGAGGGAATTTGCTTAGAAAATAAGTATGAGGTACTTTAAACCCCCATTAGTAATATCACAATAAGCTGAAAAAACAGTAGACTTTGCTGGAGAGACTGTGGCCTAGTGGGAGATTTTGTACATATATTCTGGGACTGTCCCAAATTAAGGGAATTTTGGTGCAAGGTCATTGAGGAAATAAGAAGGATTTTAGATATAAGTATACCCTTTGAACCTGGTCGTTTAATTTTAGGCAACCTCCTACAATCTGCGTTAGTGAAGAATGAACTATACATGTTAAGAGTCTTGATTCTGATTGCTCACAAAATGATAACTTTCAACCGGCTTAAATCTCACCCACCCATTTTGGAACAATGGATACAGAGACTGAAAGAAGTGAACTGTATGGAAAATATCACTGCAAGTTTACAGCTGAAATGGACTCTGGAAAGACGGAACTCTGTTACAGTGAAAGGCCCATACAGGGACCTGGTAAAATGTACAACTTGAGTTGATTTACTGAGGACTATGATTTTATTTCAAATAGATGTAAATCTACATTGACGGGTGATGTAAAGTATGTAGATCATGTGTATGTTTGTGTTTGCATGTAACTGTATGTATGTGCTCTTTTTTTCTTCTTTCTCTTGCTCCTACTCTCTTCTACCCCTGGTATTGTTAAAATAGGTATTTACCACTGTGCAGTGAACTGTGGACTGATAGCAGATGCTTGTTTGTAGATACGTGTTTGTTCAATAAAGTTTTAAAAAAATGAGATACTGTTTAAGAAGATGGGACAAAACATTTCTCTTATTTTTAAATCCTGTGAGCCTATTTAAATGCAGATAGACTTGAATTAAGTACATGAATATTTGCTATCTTGTATTACTAGAAGGTGTACTGAAGATAGTACTGAGATGTCAAGTTATGCTGTAGCCCCACTTAATCCTCCTAGAACACCATGTGAAACAATGTAAGGATTTATAGAATAATAAGTCTAATTTAAATTACATGAATATTCCTTTCATTGTTGTTTCTGTTCTTGTATCAGTTAAGAGAATGACTAGTACTAAATGGAGTGGTCCATCTGTCTGTCATGAGTCATGATATAATAGGCATGGATGTAGGGTCAGGGTTAGATCTGTGCACCTCCTATGATTACACAGTAGCTATCAACTCAAAGTCTGATTTTGGATTTCCTCTCCATTCACTGAGCATGCCTGGAGGAAGATTCAGAGGCCAAAACCCACTGATTTACAGTATAAGTGGAATCCATGCCATTAAATCAAAGACTTGCTTATAAAACCCAAAGCATTGCACTTTAATTTTATATAGATGCTGCAGACTGTAACATCAAAACAGTGAGCTGTTGGTCTTCTCTCTTGCTGTGGCAGGAGTGTGTGTGTGTGTGTGTGTGTGTGTGTGTGTGTGTGTGTGTGTGTGTGTGTGTGTGTGTGTGTGTGTGTGTGTGTGTGTGTGTGTGTGTGTGTGTGTGTGTGTGTGTGTGTGTGTGAGAGAGAGAGAGAGATACACACACACACACACACACAGACTGTGGCATATCGAGCCTATTTGGATGAACAGTGTTTTTTGATAGACTCCAGATCATGGTCCTTTCAGTGCTTTGCTATTGGTTGCATGATGGGTGGTGGGTGGGGGGGGTGATCCTTTTCCTGAAGCAGGTAGGGGGACAGGGAGGGGGGATGGTTGGTGCTTTGCTGCTGCTTGTGCGTGGGAGGGGGAGTGAGGCTTGAGGTTCTAATGTTTTCCTGTCTTCCATTCTTTGGGAGTTTTCTTCCATTTCATGGGTGTCTGTGAAGAGTAAGAATTTCAGGTTATATACTGTTTACATTCTCTGATATTAAATGAAACCACTGAATCGTTATTAAATATGGAAATACTTTGATGTAAATGAGGACTAATCAAATATTAGAAGAAATAGTTTATAAAAATTTTAAGGCTGTCTCCTCAAATGTTAACTTCTCCTTAATTTCCATGTCTCCATTACAGAACCCTTTCCACATCCTTCACCTTAAGATGACATCATTTTTTCAGTATTCCCTCTAATTTTTTTTCCACGGAGGGGGTTTAATTTTTAATTAATATAGTTGGAAAAGAGATGTCTCACTTGAAGGGGGAAGTGTTGAAAACTGTGGAAGAGTAACTAATAACTGGAAGAGAGACTTCAGGAGAAATTTCTTTATCCAGTGAATGCTATGGATGTAGAATCACTTGTTGCTTGAGTGCTTTAGGGACGTCAGATCCATGCACTTAAGGCATATATATCAAACTCAAGGCCCACGGGCCAAATCCGGCCCGCGAGATAATATCTAATTACTATTAAAGCTGGCCCCAGTAATCGAAGCGCCTATGGCGTATGATATGGCTAATGCTGAGTTTATTCAGGTACCAGGTTTTCAGGGTTTTTAGTGTTTATTCGGCAGTCTTGCTCGGCAGTCTTCTTCATAAGAAACGGAATTTGTAAAGTGAAACACTTTGTAGTTATAGCAGAGACTGAGACACATGAGAGCAGGCTGAAAAAAAGGAGGCAACGAAAGCTGCGTTCGCAAGCGTCCGACTGATCCGGCCCGCATGAAGCTGCATTTTGCTCAATTTGGCCCATGACCTAAAATGAGTTTGACACCCCTGACTTAAGGAGAAGCTCAATAAGTCCATGAGGGTGGATGGAATAAAAAGTTAGGTTGGTAGAGTTAAATGAAAACGACAGGAAGACGCCTCCATGGAACATTAACACTAGTTGTCCCAAACAAAGCGTTTCCACACTGTGAATTTAATCTTTTTTCCCTATTTGTAAAGAATTGAAAGCACAGATAACAAATAAAGTACATTTTTCCCTCCATCAGTGTTTTCCCTCCAATGAGAGGCAACACTAATATGTCAGAAAAGGAGAAAATGCCAACAAGAAACATTAATCTTTGTTCATTTTTTTAAAAAAAGCTTAGAATGGGAACTATTCAAGAGGGAGTGTATAGCAAGTGTGTGGGAGATTACAAGGAAAGAAGGAATCAATATAAATAGATAGAATGGCTGAACAGACAAGGCACAATAATAAATGTAAATACTTAGAAGGAGGATGGAATTTTTTACTGGATAACTGTTATGGACCTGTTAAATTAAATGGGACATTTGAGATTTATGTTAGATCACTGGATCAGGGATAATTATTCATAAACCAGGCCTGTCAGCAGGATCAATTACACTAAAGTTTCTCTATCATTGCATCCAGCTGCTTTATACGTTATTTAAAGCTTTTCACCACCTTTTTTCCATTTGTCTTGTAAGTTAACATGTTGAAGAACTTTGTGATATTAATATCAGTAATTTGAAGAGTTCATTCAATTAAATGAAATAATGAAGGGAAGCAGCTTCTTAATAGTAAGTGCAGCAGGATTACGGTAAATTATTTACACCGTCCTGTACCTCCATCTTCATTTCTTCTCTTCTCTTCTCTTCATCTTCACCTATCTTCATTTCCTCCAATAAGAGGTTGCTTGACATGTGCCACTATGACAGATCTTTTCATCATTGTATCATTTCTTTTCAAATATCGTAAGACGCCTTGGGTGTGTTCCTATTTTAAAAGCAGGCGAGAGACACAAGCGGAGTTGTTGTTGCTGCTGCAGATTCCAACTCAGATGTAAGGAGTTTATACGTTCTCCACATGACCGCGTAGGTTTCTTCCAGGTGATCCCGTTTCCTCCCACATTCCAAAGGTGTACCAGTTAGTAGGTAAGTTGGTCATTGTAAACTGTCCTGTGTTTAGGCTTGGATTAAATCCGGGATTCCTGGGCGGTGCAGCTCGAAGGGCCTATTCTGTGCTGTATGAGGCAGTAAGTGGCAACCACCTTTTAATTCCCCAAACAAGTGAATACTTCCAATGCTTGACAAAGATTTCATCAATTAATTTGAACATATGAGGCATCATTCTGCGACATAACCTGATTTTAGTTACTGTCAGACACAGATTCCATCACAGGTTACTATGCTGAATGCTTTCTCTTCTAGCTCAGGAGTACTGAAGCTAGTTGTATATCTGCCAACACGGCTAGCTGAGACTGGCCAGAACAGAACTTGGACCAGTGACCTCTGGGTGCGTACTGCCAAGTTAGACTTTGAGTTGTGCTTCTATTAAAGGAAGTTGAATTCATGGCCATCAATCATTTTAAAAGATATTAATCTAGCAACATAATTGGTTAGCTATAAATGACAGAGAAAATAAGACATCTGTTGGTAATGTATCTGAAACTGAGAGAACATGGAGTTTTGTGCTTCGAAAGCAATAGGATTTACTTTACTACTGGTGGGAGATTCACCGAAAGGAAGAATGTATTGGAAATTTCATATCATCCTTAGTCTATCTTTCAGTCTTTTGCCATTCTTATTAAAATAGGCTTTCTATGTGTTCCAGTAGCATTGAGTAACATAAGGAGATGGGTAGGTCAACAACAAGATTAAAATGAAGTTTATTATTGAACTGGTTTGAGTAGGATCACTTGTGTGAGGGAAATTCTGAATTCAAAGTGAGATGGAAGGGAAAATGCAGTACTCACCCCATCTGGATGATTTCTAAATATTACTAGATGTAGCCCCAGCTACTAGGAAATTGTGAGCAGTTTTGAGCCCCATAACTAAGGAAGGATGTGCTGGCATTGGAGAGGGTACGGAGGAGGTTTACAAGAATGATCCTGGGAACGAAAGCATTAACATATGAGGAACATTATGAAAACACAAAATGCTGGCAGAACTCAGCAGGCCCACCCCGTGTGCTAAAACAAACAGCACAAACAGCAACAAGAAAGAATGAATGAAAACACGGAATGCAAAACACAAAAACAAAAGAGTCCATATTCAGTTCAGCTCAGTGTTTTCTGCAGGCTGCACCAATTCAAAGTCACCCAAGATAGCAGACTTGCTGGGCTGAATGGCTTACCATGTGTGTTATGGAGATTTAGCTTAAATTCTGCTTTTCACAGGCACCCATCGTTTTGGTTCTTTAAGGAGCTGCATGGTTCATCTTCATTCTGGTGCCATCACATGAGCTCCACAATATTAATACATTTTCTTTAACCAGGTAATGACTAAATCAGCAAAAACTTCAAGGTAAATATAGACTCTCCCTAACAACCTGCTTGTTGAATTTAGTCAGAAGTTCATATTTGATGGGTGTAATACTTATGTAATGAAAATTATAGCTTTAGCTAATTTTCACACAATAAGCCGCCTCAGGGGAATTATTAGGAAGCAGAAGGAGAAACTGGGAAATATGTTCCAAAAGCAAGCTCATGAAGCTAATAAACTATTCAATTTGATTTTAAAAGTGTGTGGTTTTAGAAAGAAAGCATTATAGTTCACAACAGAGCTGATAATATTCTGGTATGTACAATATACACTACTGTTTGTCTTATGTTGTGTTGGCGCGTGGCCTAGTGGGCAAGGCATCAGACTAGTAACCTGAAGGTCACTGGTTCGAGCCTCAGCTGAGGCAGCATGTTTGTGTCCTTGAGCAAGGCACTTAACAACACATTGCTCTGCGACATCACCGGTGCCAAGCTGCATGGGTCCTAGTGCCCTTCTCTTGGACAACATCGGTGGCATGGAAAGGGGAAGGCCTGCAGTTTGGGCAACTGCCAGTCTCCCATACAACCCTGCCTAGGCCTGCACCCTGGAAAAACCTTCCAAGGTGCAAATCCATGGTCTCATGAGACTGACGGATGCCTATTATTGTCTTATGTTAAAAGATAAACCATGACCTTTAACATTTCTGCCTGAGACTGCAAGTTGTGAATACAGCTCTGGCCCTGTTGACAATTTACACTGCCTTGGAAAAGCCCACCAGTATAATCAAAGACCCCAGCCACAGAGCATTCCCTTTTCTCCCCCTTTACATTTGGGCAGAAGGTAGAAAAATGTAAAAAAGGTACACCGGCAGGCTGAAAAACAGTTCTATCTCACTGTGATAAAACTCCTGGACGGATCACTTGTATGTTAATGTTTTATGTTCTTTTATATCATTTGTATGTGATTTATTTATAATGATGATAATAATGATGTACAAAATGAACTCTTGACCTCACAATTTACCTCATCGTGACCTTTGCCCCCTTATTATCTACCTGCACTGCACTTTCTCTGTAACTGTAGCACTATATTCTGCATACTGTTGTTGGTTTTCCCTTGTACTGCATTGACATACTTATGTTTTGTCATGACCTGAATGAATGGCTTGCAAAGCTAGTTTCTCACTGTTTCTCAGTACATGTGACAATAATAAACCAATTCTAAATCCAGCTCCAATAACCAGCAGAACATCCTTATGGGTTCAAGTAGCTGAATCCTGCTGATACTTCTTATTTTCTTGTTTATTTTGTCATTGTATTTAATGTGTGGGACAAGGTCAAACCTCTGGAATATATTTTATTATTTGTTAATTTATTTGCGGTAATATTACTTCATCTGTTGTGTGTGAGTTATATATACTGTGTTGTGCACCTTAGCCTGGCCCATCGAGTCTGCTCCGCCATTTCATCATGGCTGATCCACTTCCCTCTCAGCCCCAATCTCCTGCTTTCTCCCTCTATCCCTTCATGTCCTGACTAATCAAGAATCTATCAATCTCTACCTTAAGTGTACCCAATGACTTGGCCTTCACAGTCATCTGTGGCAATGGATTCAGCCTCATCAGGATAAAGAAATTCCTCCTCATCTCTATTCTAAATAGACATCTCTCTATTCTGAAGCTGTGTCCTCTGGTCTTAGACTCCCCCACAATAGGAAACACCTCCTCCACATCTATTCTGTTGAGGCCTTTCAACTTTTGGTAGGTTTCAATGAGATCCCCCCTCATTCTTCTGAATTCCCATGAGTACAGGCACAGAGCCATCAAATGCTCCTTATATGATAAGCCTTCCAATCCAAGAATTATTTTCAAGAACCTCCTTTGAATCCTCTCCAATGTCCACGCATCCTTCCTTAGATAAGGGGCCCACAAAACTGCTCCCAATACTCCAAGTAAGGCCTCACCAGTGCATTATAAAGCATCGATATTACACCCTTGCTTTTATATTCCAGCCCTCCTGAAATTAATACTAACATTCCTATACGGTTGAATGACAATAAACTTGAACTTGTTCAGGACCATCACACATATCCCACCTGAACAATACACCACTGACACGTCTTATGTGCAGAATTTCCCGTGAGATTCAAAACAAGACAGAACAGTTAAAGTGTGGCCAGTTCACCTCCGAGAGGACCACAACCTTGTCTTAGAGTTTGGAGTCTTGCGTTCTTCAGTGACCTGGAGAGCTATGTGCACTGGAGTCATTGCGCTTTGTCTCTTGGTAAGGTCACCCATGCCAGACAGGTCAAAAGGTAGAGTGGTCCTCCAGTTCTCCAGATTCAGGGGTTCAGCTCAGGGCTAACAACCCTGACTGGTAAAACAAAACTGTTACAGAAACAGCAATGAAAAATTCTTCTCCATCTGAGTGTGATGGTATTTCTGAGTCTCCAGCTGAGGCTTGTATGACTGACAGTAATGAAAATTGAAAGGAAACTACTGATATGATAAAGGAGCCATAAACACCATCAGAGATGTAGGACTGATGCACCATCAATAACTCTCGGAGACGGAAGGCGAACGATAGGCTTTTATTAGCTGCAAGAGACCACCACCCAACATCCTGGAACTGAGGGAGGAGCAGTGCCTCCAATTGCCTTTATACAGGGGGCTGTGGGAGGAGCCACAGGAGCAGTCAGCAGAGGGGCGTGTCCAGACAGGTATATGTAGTTCACCACAAGGACCTTCATTGCCACCCTAAATGCCAGTGGCATAATGGGCAGTAAGTAAGTAGAGCCATGAAGAAAGGCTCCAATTCACAACAGAAGTTAATAACCCCTCAATTACATCTAAGTAATACTTCAACTTTCTACCTGCAAATTTGCTTTTCTTTCCAGACACAGTTTAATCTGTATGGCTGCATCTTTTTTAAACAGCTTGTAGATGGACCATGACAATTTAAAATTGACTTCAGTTAGCTATGCTTACTGTAAGAGAGAATAGTTCTCCGGACTGAACCTATTTTCAAGGAAGTGGGCACTTGGCCCTTGTTTCTCAGCTATCTACAGGTGGCAGGTGACTTTCCATGTTCTCATGTACTAATTTCCTTTAATATGGTGGACAGATGGTGAGAAGAAAGAAAGCAAGTACAAAGCTACAGAGAACTCTCATTTCTCCTGGACACCCAGAATGCTTTAAAACTAATTGTAATGTCCTGGAAAAGATTTGACTACTAATGTTGTAAGGTTCTTCGTGTAATCTGCAGTCTGAACATCGAACTGCTTGCTGTGAGTTTGTGTCCATTTTATCTACGGTTTGAGTTCAGCCACGCCATATTGCTCGTTGTCTACATTCCGCCTTCCAGACGCAGTCCCAATGCTGCATGGGACATCAAACACACTACAATCGCGACACTCCAGACTCAACACCCCAATACGTTCACTGTAGAGTTCAACCATATTCTCTCTTGTGGTATCGTGAGGCTTCAACTCTACCTACCTTCAATCAGTTTGTCAAGCGTAATACAAGAGAAACTAAAACACTCCATCACTTGTATGCAAATATTAAAGATGCATACAGCTCCACAGCTCTCCCCCCACTTGGAAGATCAGATCACAACCTGGTTCACCTCATGCCCCTGTATAAGTCCAAAGTACAGCAACAGCTAGCTACGACTAAGATAGTAAAGAAATGGTGTCCAGAGGCCATTGAGGCCTTGAAGGGCTGATTTGAGGATACTGACTTGAATGTGCTTTGTGAAACATAGGGAATGACAGACTTACAGACTTACTGATTGCCTCACTGGCTACATCAGCTTCTGTGTGGATACTGTATTACTATCAAGGACTGTTCACTGCTTCCCTAACAACAAACCATGGGTCACCAGTGATCCAAAGGCTCTCCTCAACCACAAAAAGAGAGCCTTTAGAGCAGGAGACAGGGAGGGATTGAAACATATGTAGAGGGAGCTAAAGGAGAAGATCAAGGTGGCTAAAGAGGAATACAGGAGAGAGCTGGAGAACAAGCAAGAGAAAATCTGCAGATGCTGGAAGTCCAAGCAACACACGCAAAATGCTGGAGGAACTCAGAAGGCCAGGCAGCATGTCTTGCTGAAGGGTCTCGGTCAGAAATTCTATAGATGCTGCCTGGCCTACTGAGTTCCTCCAGCATTTTGTGTGTGTTAGCTGGAGAACAGGCTTGGGTAGAACAGCACAAAGGAGGTATGGAGAGGCATGAAGAACATCACTGGCTTCAATCAGCCTAGCTGTAGAGCCCTGGAATGCAGCTGTGACTGGGTTAATGAGTTAAACCAATTCCTCAATAGGTCTGACAATTGCCTTCCTGTTCACACCCCCCTCAGCACACCAGTCCAGATGCAGAGACACCCAATGCTCCCTCAGCACCAATGCCTCCCCTCCTCCCTCCTCTCCCCTCCAGTTCCACACGTGGATGAACAACACAAGCTACCACTGCCTACGTCCCCTCTTTCCCCTGCACCTACCATCCACACCTCCACATACCAATGGCTATTGTCCCAATCTTCACCACTCCCAGCCCCCACTTTCCATCACCTCCCCAGTCATTATGGACTATCTGGCAGGTGAGAAGGGCTCTGGGGAAATACAGCAAAGCGTTGGGACCACATGGGACGAACCCCAGGGTCCTGAAGGAGTGTGCTGAGCAGCCACGTGGAGTTCTCTAGCACATTTTCAATCAGAGTCTCAGCTTGGAAAGGATCCCAGTTGTGTGGAAAACATCATGTGTGGTCCCAGTACCCAAGAAAGGCCAGCTGAAAGACTTGAAAGACTACCGTCCTGTGGCGCTGACCTCACACATCATGAAGACCCTAGAGGGGCTGGTCCTGACTCACCTCCGACCCCTGGTCAGATCAGCCCTCGATCCTCTGCAGTTTGCTATTGGAGTCGGCGATGGTGTCGTCTACCTGTTGAATGGAGCCTACTCTCACTTGACTAAGCAGGGCAGCACGGTGGGGATCATGTTTTTTGATTTCTCAAGTGCCTTCAATACCATACATAGAACCATAGAACATAGAACATTACAGCACAGAAACAGGCCTTTTGGCCCTTCTTGGCTGCGCCAAACCATTTTTCTGCCTAGTCCCACTGACCTGCACCTAGATGATATCCCTCCGTACTCCTCTCATCCATGTACCTGTCCAAGTTTTTCTTAAGTGTTAAAAGTGAGCCTTCATTCACCAATTCAACTGGCAGCTCATTCCACACTCCCACCACTCTCTGTGTGAAGAAGCTCCCCCTAACGTTCCGTTTAAACTTTTCACTTTTCATCCTTAACCCATGTCCTCTGGTTTTTTCTCCACTAGCCTCAGTAGAAAAAGCCTGTTTGCATTCACTCTATCTATACCCATCATAACTGGCACGTGGCACAGGTAGCAATCCTGAGATTACTGCCCTTGAGGTCCTGCTTTTTAACTTCCTACCAAGCTCTCTGTACTCATTCTTCAGGACCACCTCACTCTTCCTTCCTACATCATTGGTACCGATGTGTACCATGACATCTGGCTGCTCACCCTCCCACTTCAGAATGCTGTGCACGCGATCAGAGACCCTGGCACCCGGGAGCAACAAACCATGTGGGAGTCTCTGTCACGACCACAGAACCTCCTGTCTGTACCTCCAACTATCGAGTCTCCTATCACTACCGCTCTCCTCTTCTTCCACCTTCCCTTCTGCACAGCAGCCCTTTTTGCAGGGGGAAAATCTCCACTGAATGCAGATTGGCACTTCCATTGTGTCCCGGCATAGTATATGCTGCTTCAGAGCTGTGTGTCAGAGATGGCTGTTAGAGAGGGGTTAACTTGCCACGTCTCGAGAGGTGCCCAGTAAAAAGGGGTTTCACAATAAAACAATCATTCTGCTGCAGGAAATCCAGCAACGAACTAGCGCATAGCAAGAAATATGATCCCGATTCCTTTACTAATTGAAGAAGAGTCAAACAGCAAGCTCAGAATCTGATCATAAAACACACATTTTCACCAATACTACACTAATCCCATTTTATTTTCTCCATGCTCTCACTAACAATGTCCAGATTTAACCATTCTCTACACACTAGGAGAAGCTAATTGTTACCAAATTTTACCAATTATTGAACTGTGATGTGGGAGAAAACCGGAGCACCTGGAGGACACCCATGTGTCATTAATCATAATCGGAGAGTCATAGAAAAGTATAGCACAGAAACAGTCCCTTTAGCCCATCCAGTCCATGCCGAACCATATAAACTTCCTATTCCCATCAACCTGTACCAGGACCATATCCCTCCACACCCTTACCATCCATATACTTATCCAAACTTTTCTTAAATGTTGAAATTGAGCTTGCATGCACCATTTGTGCTGGCAGCTCATTCCACACTCTCACAGCCTTCTAAGTGAAGAAGTTTCCTCTTTAAAGTTCTCCTTAAACTTTTCACCTTTTACATTTAGCCCATGAGCTCTCGTTGTAGTCCCACCCAACCTCAGTGGAAAAAGGCCTTCTTGCATTTACCCTATCTGTATCCCTCATAATTTTGTATACCTCTATCAAATCTCTCTACAATCTTCTATCTTAACCTTTTCAATCTTTCCTGTGGTCACAGGAGAGCATGAAAACTCCACACAGACAGCACTGCATCTCAGGATTGAACCCTTGTTGCTAGAGCTGAGAGCAGTAACTCAACCAGCTGTGTCACCACATTACAATGAGTTTGTTGAGGATATGACATAACCAGAACATCCTGTAAAATTTTCCCAGTATTCTTTGAAGTCATATCATGTAGGTGGTGGTAGAGGCAGATACATTAGGGAAATTTAAAAGGCTTTCTGATAGCCACATAGATGAAAGAAAAGTGGAGGGTTATTTTCACTTAGAGATTCACTATGGTAATAGGCACATCTGCCCAGTGAGCCTGTGTCACCCATGTCACCAATTAACACATCATTGGAAAGTGGGAGGAAAATGGAACACCCAGAGTAAACCCACGCGGTCATGGGGAGAACATACAAACTCCTTACAGGCGGAAGTGGGAATTGAACCCAGGTTGCTGGCACTGCAGTTGTGTTACATTAACTGCTACGCTGGCAGAGTTGCTTCCTCTCAGCACCAGCAGTTACCAATTAGCGATATACTAACTGCTCTGCCCATGTTGGAGGGCAGAGATAGATTGATCTTGGGATAGGTTAGAAGGTTGGCACATCATTCCGAGCGGAAGGGCTTGTATTGAGATGTACCATTCTATGTTCCATATCCCATGTTTTCTTTGATATCCAGGGAAAAGGTGGCTTCACTTTGAATGTTCATTCTGCAGTACAGCACCAATTCACACTGACGGAACAGCCTGGATTACATGCTTATGTTTCTAGCACAAGGTTTGAGCCTACAATTTTCCCAATTCATTTAAGTACAGCACTGCTGACTCACGACTTCCATTTTGGGAAGCAGAACAACATAACATTATGTACAATAATTTCCATTTTGAGAGAGAGAACTAACCTAGCCAGTTCTTTGCAAATGCTTGCCAATGTAATAACTCACCTAATAATGTCTGGGCACGTTAACTTGTGCAGCATGTGTTTGGAGAACATTTTGAAAAAAAGCAGTTGTGTACTACCTGTAATGATCTTGACTGTCAGTGATGAAACCCTTTGACCTTTAAAGGAAACTTAATAATCGCGGAGGGTTGTGTAACAGATTTGATTTCACCATGTCAGCTGCATTTCCCTGTTGTGACACTTTGCTTCTGTTCAGAGCAAGGAAGAGGGACAAACAAGGTAGGTTTTCTCAGCTTTGGCAGTGGAAAGCAGAATAATTTCACATAGATTCGCAATGGTCTGTTCGTTAGAAAAAGATAATATCTCAAAGGTCAATGAATTTAAACAACATTTTCATTAGATCATGGGTTCCCAACCTAGGGTACACAGACCCTTTACTTAATGGTATTGGTTCATGGCATTGGAAAGGCTGGGAACCACTGCACTGGATGATAGATAACACCATTTAGTACAAGTTCAAGTTCAAAGGACATTTATTATCGAAGTACTGTGTACAACATTGAGATTAATCTCTTTACAAATAGCCCCAAAAGAAAGAAATGCAATAGAACCCATTAAAAACCATGGGGTGGCATGGTAGCTAGTGGTTAGCACAATGCTTTATAGTACCAGTGATCCAGGTTCATTTCCCACTGCTGCCTGTAAGGAGTTTGCATGTTCTCCCTGTGGCTGTGTGGGTTTCCTCCGGGTGCTTTGGTTTCCAAAGACAAACTGGTTGGTCAGTCAGTTGGTGATTGTAAATTGTCCCATGCTAGGGTAAAAGTGGGAGACTGCTGTCTCAAAGAGCTGGAAAGGCCACACTGCACTGTATCTCAATCAATCAATAAACAGACAAAAGACTGTCAAACAGTCAAATGTACAGAAAACAAAACAAATTGTGCAAAAAAAAAACAGAAGCAAATAACATTCAGAACTGAAGTTCTACTGTACCCGTGCTATTACTTTTATATACAGTAAGATCCCAACTTTAACGTAATATGCTGTGTATGTCCTGGCACATTGATAAATTGCTACTGTGGACCTTAGTTATCCGACTTTAGCAAATAACAAGCCTTTTTACTGTACAGCCATAAAATGCAAAAAGATGTACTCAGCAGGGGAGTGGACCCTTTAATTAAAATCCTTTCACGGATGCAGAAAAAATCTTTGAACTTGCTCTAAGAAAGATTTCTGTGGAGCATTGGGCCAAATAATACATTAGATTATACAATTCTTTGAATTTTGAGTATATGCAACGAGGTTTTGCCGAGTGCTAACATGCAGGCCTTCATTGCCAAATCATAAATTTCTCAATATTGATCCAGATTCAAGTTTATTTATCATATGTACATCGCAACATACAGTGAAATGCATTCTTTGTGTTAACAACCAACGCTCCCGAGAATGTGCTGTGGGCAGCCCGTAAGTGTTGCCACCCATTCTGGCGCCAACACAACGTAACCACAATGTTAGGCAGAACAACACCGAACACAAGAACTTAAACAGCAGCAGCAAAGTAAATCCCCTTCCACCCTCCCGCCTACACACATGCACAATCCTTTAACTCCAGGACAGGCCTCCAGCTTCCTGCAGACACGGACTAGCACCTATTGGGCTTCAACTTCCCCGGCATACGCGCAGAAGCTCGCAGACTCGGCTCCAGCCAAGGGGCCTAGACTCCTAGACTTCTGATTCGACCCTCGGGCCTTGATCCTTGGCATCGATCCCGGGACAAGCCAATCACCAGACACTGGGCCTCAAACTCCAGTCTTGTCGATTCCTGAACCCAGGGGATAAGCGGAATTCGTTCTTCTTGGCTGCATGGAACTCCAACTCCGGAACCTGCTGACTCCATGCTGGTAATAGTTAATAATCCTTGTAATGTATGGTATACAAGTGACACAACTGCACATATGTAGTCTAGCCATAGGTACTGAAATAAACAGGATGCATTTGTTTCAGGGGTTCTCTGTTATCCACTATATTCCTAAGATAAAATGCAGTTATCAGTATAGTACAACTCTCTTCCATTTGCCAAGAAAGGTCACTGTTCCTTCTGTTTATTTGATCCTTCTTTATTGCCTACCCATGATTTAAATGGCAAACAATGCCTCGGTGACATACAGTGTCAGCCTTGTCTCAATAGTAGCATTCCTGTTCCTAATTTAGATGATAGTTGGTTTAGCCCCCTTCTCCTTTCAAAAGACAAGTGGCCTGACATTTTGTGCAAAGCTGAGGGGAGTGCTGCTCTCTAAAAGGTAATTCATCTTTGATTAAACATTAAACTAAAGCTCTGTTTGAATTCTGATATGATGTGAAAAGCATAGTGATCCAACAGGAGGTGAGTTGTTCTGTCACCTTAGCCAGTGTATATCTCTGAATCAGCTTCATTTAATCTGAATATTTGGCTGTTTATTGAAGGACATCAACTGAACTGGCATGGATAATTTCACTCTTGTTAACACTGAAGTAATTCCACGACCTATGGACTCACTTTGAAGGACTCTGCAATTCATGTTCTCAGCATTATTTATTAATTTATTGAATGAATGAATTAATTGATTGCACAGTTTGTCTTCTTTTGCACATAGGTTGTTTATCAGTCTTTGTTTGAGTGTAGTATTTCATTGATTCTTTTATATTTCTTTGTTTAATTGTGAGTACCTGCAATAAAATGAATCTCAAGGGTATATGGTGTCATATACTTACTTTGATAATAAACTTACTTTGAGCTTTAAACTTTGACATATCTATAAAAAATCCGGTGGCTGCATTTTTTACAAGAGCTGAACACTCTTCAGTGGCACATCATTCATTGTAAAGAGTCTGGGTGGGGATGTAATGCAAACTGGAGGCATCTGATACTTACCTCATATGCTATGCAGCTGGAAGTAAGAAGAAAAAAATTAAATCAGCTGCAGGCCATACAACTCTGCGACTATAGTTGTCCACACCATCAGGTCATGGTTCATCTCTACCTGATTTTTGAACAGGATTTTTAGCAGGAACCAGTGGAATCCTGATCATTACTCATTGCTCTGAGCAGGAAACCTTTACATGGGCTGAAAATTGGACACACTTTAATAAAACATAATGTAAAAGAAAATTTCAGCTGTGTGGCAACAAGGGCTATGTGCATGGCAGCATTTCAGTTCAGTGTGCAGCTGCACACCCATGGAGCTTAGAGGGAACATTGCCCATCATATCCATGCCAATCTTTCCGTCCATCTACCCTAATCCAATTTCTCTGTATTAGTTCTATGTCCTCCTATCCCTTGCCTGTCTAAATGTCTCTGATTCCACCAGCTCCTCTGGCAGTGATTTCTAGATATTAACAACTCTCTGTATAATAAAACATTCATCCTCAAATTTCCTTTAAAGCCTTCATCACACTTTGAACCTATGTAGTTTTGTTTTTGATATCCTACTATACAGAAAAGATTTTGATTATCTTCCATAATTATGTCGTGAAATTTCTTGTCTTTGTGGCAGCAGTAAAATGCAATACATAATAATAGGAAAAAAAATGAATTACGTAAATATATATATATATATAAAACAGGCCAATAAGCAGGAGAATAGGGTTGAGAGGGATAATAAACCGGCCGTGATGGAATGGTGGAGCAGTCTCAATTGGCCAAATTTAATTATATATTATATACTGTGTGCGTATGTGTGTGTGTATATACATATATATATACACACACACATACACAGTATATAATATATTATTAGTCCAATTATATATATATATAATAGTTCAATTAAATAAGTAGTGCAAAAAAAAACAGTGTTCATTGGTTCAATGTCCATTTAGAAATCTAAGGGAGGAAGCTGTTCCTGAATCATTGAGTGTGTGCCTTTAGGCTCCTGTACCTCCTCCCTGATGGTGGCAATAAGAACAGGGCATGTCCTGGTTAATGGGAGTTCTTAATAAAGATGTTGCCTTTTTGAGGCATTGCTCCTTGAAGATGCGCTGGATACCATGGAGGCTAGTAACCAAGATGGAAGTGACCTCTGCAGCTTATTTCATTCCTGACCAAACAAATCATTTATTTAGTGTACCAATGATTATGGCACATTAATCAATATTATGCCTATGGTTTAATAATCAAGTAGCATTTTCATTTACAAAATTGACTCTAAAATTAATAAATATTAAAGTGCAGTGCAAATTGATCTCTTCATATCGTGGACTACTTTTAAAATAAAGAAGTTTTACCTACTTCAGCAAAACTTTGATAATTTACTACACTCAAGTGGTGTCATACGGGCAAGTTTTCTAAACTATTGGATTTTGCAATCTTAATTCTTTTTTTCTGATGTTAAATAGTGTTGTAACAACTGCTGCAGTAAACTAGGGAAATTGGAAGGGAACTCAGGAACTGAATCCCTGGTGAGTGGGAAGTGAGTGCATGGACATCACCTTGTACTCACTGGAGTTTAGGGATGAAGAGGAACTTCTTTAACCAGAGAGTAGAGAATCTGAGGAATTCATTGCCACAGCTGGGAGGTCAAGTCATTGGGTATATTTAAAGTGGAGGGTAATAAGCTTTTGAAAATTAGGTGTCAAAGGTTATGGGGAGAAAGCAGGAGAATAGGCTTGAGAGGGATATTAAACCAGCCATGATGGAATGGCGGGGCAGTCTCAGTTTGTCAAATTGGCCTAATTCTGTTCCTATGCTCTTGTGACCCCATGCACCCCTCATACAGTCTCTTCTCCCTCCTTCCATCTGGGAAAAGGCTCCGAAGCATTCGGGCTCTCACGACCAGACTATGTAACAGTTCCTTCCCCCAAGCTATCAGACTTCTCAATACCCAGAGCCTGGACTGACACCTTGCCCTATTGTCCTGTTTATTATTTATTGTGATGCCTGCACTGTTTTGTGCACTTTACGCAGTCCTGTGTAGGTCTGTAGTCTAGTGTAGCTTTCTCTGTGTTGTTTTTTTACGTAGTTCAGTTTAGCTTTTGTACTGTGTCATGTAACACCATGGCCCTGAAAAACATTGTCTCATTTTTACTATGCACTGTACCAGCAGTTATGGTCGAAATGACAATAAAAGTGACTTGACTTGACTTGAATCTGACACTGAACCATTACCATTTCTGAATAGTCAGATAAGGAGTTACTGGATATTATTGTGCTTGTTTGTCAATGGATACCATAACCTACTGTTAAAACTTTGCTGTTCGGTTGTCTGACATTTTTAAAAATCTTTGGTATAGTATTTTATCCTTTGTCATACTCTAATCTGGTTATTAATTAATGAGGTAGTCTGGCTCAGAATGTGGGACAGGGAGCTTATCTGATAGTGCTTTAATGTGAAGTTGCAAGGGTTGCAACGTTATAGAATGCAGCAATGGAACTTCAGAGATTGGTAAAATTTTGCAGCACAGTTTCTGTGTTAACCACATCCGTTGTTCAAATCCATTCATGTTACCATACACACTTAAAGTTCAAAGTTCCATTTACAACCATGAGATTCATTTTCTTATAGGCATACTCAATAGATCCATAATAATAAATGAATCAATCACAGACTGCACCAATTGGGTAGACCACTAATGTGCAAAAGACTACAAATTGTGCAAATACTTGTACAAAAATTAATAATAAGAAGAAATAAGAAATAAATATTGAGAACATGAGATGTAGTGTTCTTGAAAGTGAATCCATGGGTTGTGGGAACCTTTTAGTGATGGGGCAATTGAATTTATCCCCGTCAGTTCAAGAGCCTGATGGTTGAGGAGTTCCTGAACCTGGTGGCGTGGGTCCTGAAGCTCCTGTACTTTCTTCCCAATATCAGCAGAGAGAACAGAGCATGGGGGTGCCTGATGATGGATGCTGCATTCCTGCGACAACACTCTGTGTAGATGTGCTCAATGATGGGGAGGGCTTTACCTGTGATGAACTTGGCATTATCCACCTCTTTTTGTAGCATTGCCTATTCAAAGCTGTGATTCCATACCAGACTATGATGCAACCAGTCAATATACTCTCCACTACACATCTATAGAAGTTTGTCAAAGTTTTAGATGTCTTGTCGAATCTTCAAAAACTCTTAAGGAAGTAGAGGCACTGCTGCGCTTTCTTCATAATTGCACTTACGTGTTGGGCCCAGGACAGGGCCACTGAAATGATAACACTGAAGAAATTAAAGTTGTTCACACTCTCATATCATTGCATCGTCTAACATTTATCTATAGTTATTTAAAAGAATGATTCCGTCTGACTTTCTTCTGTCACTAATAGTTTTCTTAATACTCTCACATTCACTAGCATTTATTTTATTCTAATCTTTAAGTCAAGAGTATTTCCTTATTATGCAAAGGAGGTGCCAGAAGTTTTTGCCAGAAGTTTGGGTGACTTCTTTGAGTTAATTTGTGAAACAATTTAAACCTTCTGTTCTCATGCCTTTTTTTCCTTTTTCAAAGAGGTTGGGAGCCTGTTGGAATCCATGTTCTACAGCGGCACTCAAGCTACGTTCTTCATGGATGGTGGGTTCTCACACTTCTGAACTTGCCGAGTGGCCAATGCTTTGGGGTCTCCAGAAGCAGCTTGGAAGATGCGTGCCTTCGGAGTGCGGCCCTGAGGACAACTTGATTCCCTGCCGATGTCATCAACTGAAGTGTTGCAAGAGATCGGAACATCGAGACAGCAGATGCAGCTCTCAGAGGACCCTGCACTCAAGCGATCTCTCTCTCTCTCCCTCTCTTGATGGGGAGAGAGAGAGTCTGCTGATTATCGAGTCAATGTTGCAGACTCTAACATTGAAACAGCGAGCTGTTAGCCTCTCCTCTCGCTGTGGAAAGAACGATATCTGCCTCTCCCCTGTTAGTGAGAGTGAGGGCCTGTTGAGATATTGAAGTGTTGGGATGGACAGCAGTTTTTGATGGTCTCTGGGGGCTTGCTATGGCTGCATGGTGGGTGGGGGGGGGGCTGATGCTTTTTGATGGAACAAGTGGGTAGAGGGTTGATGCTTCGCTACTGCCTGTGCGTGGGAGCGGGATGGGGGATTTGTGGGTTCTAATTTTTGTGCTGTCATTCATTCTTTTGTTTCTCTCCATTTCATGGATGGCTGCTAAGAGCATAGACCTCAGGTTTCATAATATATGCATTCTCTGATATTAAATTGAACCATTGAGAATTGGCTGAGAAAAGAAAAAAATACTGAAACATTTGAAATTTACAGGAACTACCATGGATTAACATTCATAGAACCATACAGAACTACAGCTCCGAAACAGGCGCTTTTGTGCCTCTAGTCCACACTGGCCTGCTTTTCTCCTTTGTTACATCGACCTGCACCTGGATCATTGCCCTCCATACCTCTCCCATGCATGAACATATCCAAACTTCTCTCAACTGTTACAATTCAACCCGCGCCTACCACTCCCGCTGGAAGCTTGCTCCATGCTTGTATGATGCTCAGAGTGAAGATGTTCCCCCTCAGGTTCCCCTTAAACGTTTCTCCTTTCACCTTGAACCTATGACCTCTAGTTGATATATTTCTTCATAAATAATTCCTATAGGACAGTCAGCCAAGTACGTTCATTTATTTTAGATTATATTTAATTGGATAGCCAATAATATACAAAATAAAAATCTACATTGTTTCTCATTCTAGTTCCACTCTTGGAACCCGCAGAGCAGACCAGAGCCAAAGGCAGCAGATGTTGAGGTTTAGATGGGAGGCAGCTGGCAAAAGATCCTTTCTTTCTGAACGTTTCTATTTATACTCTGTCAAAAAGAAGTTCCTCTATAATTGCTTGTTCCATGAATGAGATATCCATCAATGCACATATGAACACAGAGAAACTCAGGTGGCTACCAGAGGGGATTGGCAAAATGACTGATGTCTCCATGTGGGAAAATGAATTTGACTGATGACTTATTCATGTGCGTTTTGATTGCTCTTTTATTCTTTCTTATATCCACTTTAATTTTTGACTGCAGTGGAAATTCCATACAAATGCACTCAGTGGCCACTTTATTATGTTCATCTGTACACCTGCTCATTAATGCAAATATCTAATCAGCCAATCACTCTCAAGGACTCTTCATCTCATGCTCTCAATATTTATTGCTTATCTGTTTGTTATTATCATTTCTTTCTTCTTGTATTTGCACAGCTTGATGCCTTCTGCACTTTGGTTGAACACCCAAGTTGGGCGGTCTTCATTGGCTCTATCGTGGTTATCATTCTGTAGATTTATTGAGTATGTCCACAAGAAAAGGAATCTCAGGGTCAGCAAGATATATGCACTTTGAGAATAAATTTACTTTGAACTTTTAACTGAGGACCTATATAATTGTCATAAAACATATTCGCCTTGCTGTAGCCCAGTTTGGTGTCTCTATGTCTCAATGTATTCCTCTGGCATATTTTTTGTTGATACTAACTACATTCCATAATTCCTGAGAATGAGATGGAGGGCATTCAGCCCATCAAACCTATGCCATTCACAGAACACTCCCACTCCTCAACACAGAGTGTTCTCTGCATACTCCATGCATTTATAGCATACGACTTGCACCGAGCAAACCACACGTCTTTGGGATGAAATCAGAACATCTAGGAGTAGCCCACCAGGTCACATGGAGAACATGCAAGCTCCACAGAGACGGCACTTGAAGTCTGAACTGAACTCAGGCTGCAAAGTTATTAGCTGCACCATTGTGCTGCCCTAAATATCAACAAGATCAACTCAACAGGTCTAATATAATAGCGCACCATCACCGGTGCTTTGCAGGATTGTTATCAAGCAACCATGACACTTAAGGATCTCTTAGATCAAGTGAACCAAAACTTTAATGGGGAGTTAAATTTCAAGGAGAAAAACAGTGATTAACAAGAAGAGGTGAAAAGAGGGGATCCCAGAGATTCAAGCCAAAGCAACAATAGGTACAGCCATCAATAGTGGACCAGCGAAATTCTGGCATGGTATAGCGCAGAAATAATATTTCTAATGCAGTGCCACAGCCCTAGGTCTTCCTTCTGTGCTGTATGTTTCTTGATTGTAATAGAAACAGATCAGCAGTTATTGAGAAGACTAAATGCAGATCAGGTGATTGCTTTGTTTGACTGTTGGTGGCCCTCCAGCAAGACTTTCAACTTCTGACCTGGGGTAATTCTTGTTGGAAGAAGTGCCTTTGAGAGACACTATGATTCTATCATTATCAATTCCTTTTAGTATCAGGAATGTGACAAAAATATAATGACTTCACAAATGTTGAAAGCTGGATTGTGGGTGTGTTTTACTCAATGTTAACAGAGCCTAATCAATAACATAATGATACAGTCATGTGACTTAAAAGATGGCATAGTCAGAGCATGCAATCATATCTTAAAAAGCTTATACCCCTTAGAAAACTTACATCTTCTTCTACCATTCACTTTATTATAGAACTTCACTTATATACGCTTTGCCATTCTTCCCTTTTTGTGGAAAGTTTTAATTGCTAACTTTTCTAAAAAAAAAGTCAAAGTAAATTTATTCTGAAAGTACATACATGTCACCATGTACAACTGAGATTTCTTTTCTTGTGGGCATACTCGATAAATCCATAGTAGAATAATAACCACATTAGAATCAGTGAAAGATTACACCAACTTGTGTGTTCAATCAGTGTGCAAAGACAACAAACAGCAAATATAAAGAGAAAGAAATAATAATAATAATAATAATAAGTAAACAATAAATATCAAGAACATAAGATGAAGAGTCCTTGAAAATGAGCTCTTCGGTTGTGGGCCTAAAGGTTTCATTAGCTCTGATTCTCTGTCTACAGGCATCACTTGACCTGCTGAGTATTCCAATATTTCACTTGCTTGATCGTTAGATTGTATATACAGTCTGGAAAATCTAATTGTTTTGCCAAATTTGCTACCACATTTTATGCCATTTGTTTTATTATAGTTTGCTGCACTACAAACTTGTTTTGAATAATGGAAAGTGTCTGTAAGCCAGTCGCACTGAAAATACTCGCTCCAGCCATTCGCATTGCTGCCATTTCTTTGCCTTTGACATTGCTAGTTCTGGTGCTACAAAAGAGTTCTTTGCCTTCATAAGAGTCCATTGGTCTGCTTCAACAACAGTTGCATTATTTAACTAGAAATAATGATATCGAGTCAAAAGATTAAACAAAACATCCGCATAAAACTTGGGACTGAATCATGTCTGTGTTTCTGATGCTGTATTCTTAAGCCTGAAGGTCTTGGTTTGCCTTGTGTGACATCAGAGAACAATGTCTCATATTTTGGAATCTGTTTGTTCATCAATCAGTTCAAGTAATTCACTTATCTACTGAGACAGACAAACTTTTACTACATCATCATTGTTTTTGTACCTCATCATCCCTTTCCAATTTAACGCAGACTATTTGTACAATCTCTTTTTAATTAAAAATAATAGTGATGCATTTGCTTCTATGGCAGGGAGCATTAAAATCTTAGAAGTAAAAGATTTAAATCCCTGGATATTTAGAGATCAGCTTAAACTTAATTATATGATTGAATGGTTGATCCCTGTAA
This sequence comes from Hemitrygon akajei, assembly GCF_048418815.1. Lineage (NCBI taxonomy): Eukaryota > Metazoa > Chordata > Chondrichthyes > Myliobatiformes > Dasyatidae > Hemitrygon > Hemitrygon akajei. Next base: position 18,602,673 of record NC_133139.1, on the reverse strand, counting down.
ATTCTGGAAAATGAGACATTCCTGCACTCATGTACAGCTGGATGTTTTATATCACTTTGCAATGGCACATATCCAAAGTACAAAATACAAAACTATTGATTATAAGAACAGGAGAATATTATTTAGTACAACCATCTTGTTCTAGTATTCAATGGATATGTTACTGAGTTGTGATTTGATTCAAAATAAATGTTTTTAACATAGAACAGAGAACATAGAGCAGTAACAGGACTTTTGGCCCATTGTTTCTGTGTCAAACACAATGCCAAATTAAACTAAATCTCTTCTGCCTGCACATGACCCATTTCATTCCATCTCTGTATATTCACATGTCAAGCTAAAAGCCACTTATACTGTATGTCACCATCAAATCTGTGCCACTACTACCCCACACAGTCCATTCCAGGCCTCTGCCAATCTGTGTGTGTAAAAGAAAAACTACCTTGCACACCTCCTTTAAACTCTCCCCGTCTCACTTTAAATACATGCACAATATTTAACATCTCTACCTTTTGGAGAAAAGATTCTGACTGACTACCCTAAATCTCTGCCTCTCATAATTTTATAACGTTCTGTCAGGCTCCCCCTCAGTCTCGAACACTCCAGAGCAAACAACCCAAGTTTGTTCAGCCTCTGCGATTTAAAATTAAAAAGTGATCTAGAATCAATTGGCATCTGAGGAAGCGTGACTGTGACTGCAGGAATGTTTTCTAAATCTCGTCCTAGGAGTCATGGAATCATTGAATCTAGGTTTGTACTCCAGAATGTTGTTGGTTAAATTCAGTCTCATCTTTAGCCCTTAACCTACTTGAGAAATGAACTTAAGTTATGAAAACATCAGCTTCACATTGACATTTTAAAATTCAGGCAGTTTTGCTGTTGTCTTGAAATCAGTGCCAGTATATCCCTGGGAACTGCAGTTTGTCTCGGCATGAACTAGGCACAGTTTCCCTCTGGGAGCCTGGCTCCTAGCATCCTAGTGAGAGCCAGCATGGTGTAGTGGCTAGGCAGCTGAATACACTCCCAGAAGGCTTTGGATGCAGGAAGAATCCGCCTCAGACTCTCTTGCTGTCAGAGTTGTCAATGCAACAGATGGAGAAAGTCTATCTGAAGTTACCCACGGTCAGTAAAGCTTGGGACAGTTACAAAATCAAGTGTTAAAACCAACATTCGTGTATTGGAAAAAAACAACTACAACTAACTTAAATAAATAATGTTACCAAGTTATTCAGATTTCTTCAGACAGCTGCTGTCTCCCGTTCGTTTGATTAGGACAGGCTCAGCTGGCAGATGTTCCACTGGCAGAGGTGGGAAGCCCTGAGGAGTCCATCTAGCAGAGGAGCATAGGCAGCCACGATTGGTAGAAGCACAGAAAACAGAACTTGCAACAGTACAGCACAGGAACAGGCCCTTGGCCCATGATACTGGTGATGAAAACTTAAACTGCATATCATGTATCCCTGTGTTTCCTGCCTGCTTATGTGCCTGTCTAATTAACTCTTAAGCATTACCATCATATCTCGTTTCTTTATCAATCTTTTTATTAATTAAAAAAAGTACATATATACAAACAAGAGGAGAATTATCTCAAATATCTATATCGATAACAATTCACATAAAAGGTAAAATAAACATTATCAAGATCATACATAGTATTAATCCAATAGTATATAATAAAAAATAAGATAATTACTTCTCCTCTTATCATTCCATGAAAAGAAAAAAAAAGAAACTTTTATAATTTTAATATACATGAAAAATACCCCACTACTCTCTATAAACAAAAAACCCCCAAAAAGAGTGAAAAAAAGGGACTGGGCAGCCCATACTGAGAGTAAAAGCAAGTAAGAAGAGAAACTTTCTGATCAAATCCAAAGTTTCAAGAAAGTAACTGGAAGAGCAATAAATCAAACCATATGAAAATATTGAATAAAAGGTCTCCTGGTTTCTTCAAATTTAAAGAATGTATCAAATGTCCGACTTCTTATGTTCTCTAAACTTAGACAGGACATAATGGAGGTACATCATATCTTCTTCCATCATTTCTCCTGCTACTGTTTCAGGCAGATAACTCTCTCTGTATAAAGAAAATTGCTTTGGAAACCTCCTTTAAATTGTACAAGGCATTGGTAAGGCCAAATTTGGAATATTGCGTACAGTTCTGGTCACCGAATTATAGGAAAGATATCAATAAATTAGAGAGAGTGCAGAGACGATTTACTAGGATGTTACCTGGGTTTCAGCACTTAAGTTACAGAGAAAGGTTGAACAAGTTAGGTCTCTATTCATTGGAGCGTAGAAGGTTGAGGGGGGATTTGATCGAGGTATTTAAAATGTTGAGAGGGATAGATAGAGTTGACGTGAATAGGCTGTTTCCATTGAGAGTAGGGGAAATTCAAACGAGAGGACGTGATTTGAGAGTTAGGGGGCAAAAGTTTAAGGGAAACACGAGGGGGTATTTCTTTACTCAGAGAGTGATAGCTGTGTGGAATGAGCTTCCTGTAGAAGTAGTAGAGGCCAGTTCAGTTGTGTCATTTAAGGTAAAATTGGATAGGTATATGGACAGGAAAGGAGTGGAGGGTTATGGGCTGAGTGCGGGTAGGTGGGACTAGGTGAGATTAAGAGTTCGGCACGGACTAGGAGGGCCGGAATGGCCTGTTTCCATGCTGTGATTGTTATATGTTATATGGTTATATGGTTAAATTTCATCTTCTCACTTTAAATCTATGCCCTCTCCTATTTGATGTTTCTAATATGGGTGAAAAACTCTAAATATCTACCCTACTTATGTCTCATGGAAGGAGATATTGGGGATTATGACTAAAAGGTTACTGGAAAATAAAGTTCAGGAAAGGCAATGAAAACTATAAATAAAAGAAAAGATAGCTCTCGCAAATTGCTGGAGGAAATCAGCAGGTTAGGCAACATCTATGGAGAAGGGAATAAACAGTCGATGTTTCAGGGTGAGACCTTTCATCAGGACTGGAAAAGAACAGGGAAGAAACCAGAAAAAGAAGGTGAGGCTCAGTGGAGGGAGTACAAGCTGGCAGGTGATAGGTGAAGCCAGGTGAGGGGGAAGGTGGGTGGTGGGGTACTGGGAATGAAGTGAGAAGCTGGGAGACGATAGGCAATGAAGAAGAAGGAATCTGATAAAAGAGAATAAAAGATAGCTATCTTATTTAAACAGGCTACAAACTCTGCTAAAAAACACCAGAAAACATATTTCAGTCAAGTTTGTGAAGTTGGTGCACCAGATGTCATTCAGTAAGTTTAGCCCCAACTGCACTCTGTAACTTACTTGAATTACAGCTTTGCATTATGAAAGCATCAGCCTCTCACTGATCCTTCTAAATCTAGGCATCCAGCAAACAACGGTAGCTAATTCTCAAAGACCCCAGATTCCTTTATGGCATAAATAGTATGCCAAAGCTGAATTAAGTAGTAATGTCAAAGCTAACCTTACTCTGCTCTTCATTATCATAATTATTGCGTATTAGTTGTTTACAAAAGAAATGCTTATAGTAAATTTTGTTCTATTTCTTAAAAATACACCAATGTAAACTAGCTACCAATAAACCAGAAACAAATAAATTTCTGCTCCAGTGAGTGGTGGGTATAGATGAAAGGAATGAAGAAGAAACAGAAGGGTATATGAGCAAACACGAGGAAATCTGCAGATGCTGGAAATTCAAGCAACACACACAAAATGCTGGTGGAACGCAGCAGGCCAGGCATCATCTATAGGAAGAAGCACTGTCGACGTTATGGGCCGAGACCCTTCGTCAGGACTAACTGAAATAAAAGATAGTAAGAGATTTGAAAGTAGGAGGGGGAGGGGGAGATCCAAAATGATAGGAAAAGACCAGAGGGAGTGGGGTGAAGCCAAGAGCTGGAAAGGTGATTGGCAAAAGGGATACAGAGCTGGAGAAGGAAAAGGATCATAGGACGGGAGGCCTAGGGAGAAAGAATGGGGGAGGGGAGCACCAGAGGGAGATGGAGAACAGGCAAAGAGTGATGGGCAGAGAGAGAAAAAAAAGGAGGGGGGGAACAGTCCATGTTCCAAGCCTATATGGGTATCCGTCCCCCTCTTTTCCTTCGCTACATCGACGACTGCATTGGCAATGCCTCCTACATGCATGCTGAGCTCATTGACTTCATTAACTTTGCCTCCAACTTTCACCCTGCCCTCAAATTTACCTGGTCCCTTTCTGAAACCTCACTCCCCTTTCTTGATCTTTCTGTCTCCATCTCTGGAGAGGACTTATCTACTGATATCTACTATAAGCCTACTGATTCTCACAGCTACCTGGACTATTACTCTTCCCACCATGTCTCTTGCAAAAATGCCATCCCCTTCTCACAATTCCTCCGTCTCCGCCACATCTGCTCTCAGGATGAGGCTTTTCATTCCAGGACGAAGGAGATGTCTTCCTTTTTTAAACAAAGGGGCTTCCCTTCGTCCACCATCAACTCTGCTCTCAAACGCATCTCTCCCATTTCCTGCACATCTGCCCTCACCCCATCCACCCGCCACCCCACTCGGGATAGGGTTCCCCTTCTCACCCCATCCCTGATTTATTTATTTCTCCCCCCCTTTTTTTATCTCTCTCTGCCCATCACTCTTTGCCTGTTCTCCATCTCCCTCTGGTGCTCCCCTCCCCCGTTCTTTCTCCCTAGGCCTCCCATCCCATGATCCTTCCTCTTCTCCAGCTCTGTATCCCTTTTGCCAATCACCTTTCCAGCTCTTTGCATCACCCCACCCCCTCCGGTCTCCTCCTATCATTTCGCATTTCCCCCTCCCCCTCCTACTTTCAAATCTCTTATTATCTTTTATTTCAGTTAGTCCTGATGAAGGGTCTCGGCCCGAAACGTTGACAGTGCTTCTTCCTATAGATGTTGCCTGGCCTGCTGTGTTCCACCAGCATTTTGTGTGTGTTGCTGGTATATGAGCAAGCAAGCTTAAAGAAGGAAGATTTAAGTAAGACCTTTCACACACTCAGTGTCTTCCAGAGCACTTTACAGTGAATGAACTGTTTCAAAATTTGGTCATTGCTGTAACATAGCTACCTCTTTGGCACACACCAAACTTCCAGTTTTTTATTTATTGACGTACAGTACAGAGTAGGCTTTCTGGCCCTTTGAAACTGGAGACTTGGAGGAAACCCACGCGGTCATGGGGAGAATGTCCAAAATCGTTACAAGCAGTAGTGGGAATTGAACCTGGGTCACTTGTACTGTAAAGTATTGTGCTAACAAATAACCTGTCCTTATAATATTGACTGAGGCATAGATATTGGTTTAAAGGCAACTTAGATGTTCTTCTTCAAGATCGTGCTGTTGTGTCTAATGCATTTACGATACCTCCAAGAACAAATGAATCTTGTTTTGACATCATCAGGGAAACAAGGCAAAGCTCCTTTAGTCTTTCACTTGAATGCACAAGTCTCTAAAGTTCAAAGTTCAAAGTAAATTATATTATCAAAGTACAAATATGTCATCATATACAACCACGTGGGCATACTCAATAAGTCTAGAATGATATCATAAAACTGTTCTATATTCTAAAGAGATAGTAGGAGAAGTTCAGAAAATATTAAAGGAAAAGAATGAGCAAACTTAAGGGACATTTTTCGGGAAGTAACACATGATGCTATTTACCCCGCAAACACGGGGAAATCTGTGGATGCTGGAAATTCAAGCAACACACACAAAATGCAGCAGGCCAGGCTTTACCCCCTACGTAAGGATGTGTATATTTGATTTGCCATCTGATTGCCTTAAGGTGAAGGGAGAAGGGTTGTCAGAGCCTGGGATTTGGGGTATGGGTGCTGAGTGGAAGCTTTTCTTTTCCGCAATCCAATCCTTCCTCAATAATACATATATGCACACGTAAACACCAGCATACCCTCTGTCATCCAAACACATGCCCATACAGACAGACACATGCATGCTCTCTTTTTTTAATAAATAAAAAAAAGCTGTATTTCAAAATGGCATAAATTCATACCTCTTTGATCCCTATTCTTGATTAGATCAAATTCCCATCATCATTTTGCTTTTCTTGTTCAACTAAGGACAGAGCTAAAAAGCTAAGCCAACTTATGGACCCACCTTCGTCAAACATTCTCCATGCTTTTTTAAAATCAATAGACAAAGTAATATTTCAAACATTTCATTTGCAATATACTGGAGTGAAAGAAATCTTGGTTTTCCCACATACAATTTATTTGATTAATCCATAGTTACATATAACTTTTTCCACATCTAGTCAGATGAAATAACCTTTACTCACGACTGAATCCTCATCGAGTTTAGCAGTCACAACTCATTTTATTTTCACTTCTCCATTTTCTTTCATCCACAAATATGTTAGAGTCCAATATTCATACTCATCTGTTGTGAAATATTATGCACTCTCTCCACTTCCAGGCACTGTGGGAACTGAGCCAGGTCTGTCTACTTCCCAGGCAGAGTAGACCCCCTGTAGTCTTGAGTAGTATCAACTTTGGAAGGAGACATTGTACCCGGCAGCATGGCAGACTGAAGAAGGAAGCAACGACATTGCTGCTATGAACTGACCAGACAAGAGAGAATTGGGAGCTCAGAGAGAACAAACCACTGAAATGTTAATGATTTCCCCTGAAGTTTAGCTTGAAATCAATCCAAACAGGGAAGGGATTTCATCCAGATAAACCTACCCCTACTCACAAATGGATTACACCCCAAACTGAATCAACTACCAGGAAAGTTTCTTAAACTTCATCCTTTAGCATGACTCTATGGAAGTTTTACAAATGAAAATGCTGTTTAGTTAACATACAAGATAGGCACCTTTTAGCAAACATTTAAATATATGTGCCAAAAAATTGGATATGTGTACAAGTTGAAAGTTCAAAGTAGAATTTATTATCAAAGTATTTATATGTTACCATATACGACCTTGAGATTCATTTTCTTGCAGACATTTACCAGGAAATAAGAACAGATTATAGAATTTATTAATAAAATCTATAAACAAAGACTGACAAACAACCAATATGCAAAGGTAGACAAATTATACAAATATAAAGAATAATACTCAGAATAATGAGTTGTATAGCGTCCCTGAAAGTGAGTCTGTAGGTTGTAGAATTAGTTCAGAGTTATGGTGGTTAGTGAAGTTATCTATGACAGTTTTGGATCCGGGATCCTCACCAGAGTTTACATACCACCAGCGGCAGACTCTAATCAAACGCGTGAGATACTGAATAATGCCATCTCCAAACAAGAGACAATCCATCCCAGAGCAATTCAAATCATAGTCAGGGACTTCAGCCAGGCTTGTTTGAAGACATCCTTGCCCAATTACCATCAGCATATAATCTGTAACACCAGAGGTCCCGTACACACTAGACGGCTGTTATACTAAAATAAGGAATGCTGCCATTCCATGCTCAGACTGCATTACAGGAAATCTGATCACTTGGCTGCCCTTCTCCTCCTGCATACAGGCAGAGGCTAAAGAGAAAGCTCCTAAGGTTAGTACAACAAAGAGGTGGTCTCAGGAGGCAGAGGAGTGGCTACGGGATTGCTTTGAATCAGTGGACTGGGCCATGTTCAAGGACTCATCTGTGGATCTGAATGAATACACCATGGTTGTCACAGACTTTATAAAAATAGCTGTAGACGAGTGTGTCCCCACACAATCGTTCAGTCTTCCTCAGCCAGTAATCCTGGATGAACCATGAGATGCACAATTTGCTGAGGGCAGGATCAGAGGCAATCAATTCTGGTCACAAAGAAAGTTACATGAGGTCCAAATACAATCTCTGGAAAGCAAAGTGGCAATTCTGGACCAAACCTGAATCAAAGAAGGATGCTCAACAGCTGTTGCAGGGCTTGAAAACTATCACCTCTTATAAAGTAAAATCAAACAACATAGGTGACAACAGGGTTTTGCTTCCAGATGAGATCAATGCCTTCAATGCTCAGCTTGACCATCAAAACATGGGGGAACCATCACAAGCTCCCATAGCCCTCGAAGATCCTGTGATTTCAATCCTTTAGGATGAAGTACAAGTAGCCTTCAGGATTATGAACCCATGAAAAGCATCCAGCCCAGACAGGGTTCCTGGCTAAGTACTAAATATGTGTGCTGATCAACTGACAGTATTCACTGGGAGATCTTTAGTCTCTTGCTTCAGCAAGCTGAAGTGTCCACCTGCTCTAAGCAGACTTCACTTATACCAGTGTCTAAGAAGAAGGTGATAACCTGCCTCTATAACTATCATCCAGTAGCACTTGCATTCACAGTGATGAATGCTTTGAGAGGATGGTGATGTAAGATATCAATTCCTGCCAGAGAGGCAACTTGGATCTGCTCCAATTTGCCTACCAGTGCAACAGGTCCACAGTAGATGCCATCTCATTGGCTCTTCACTCAGCTCTGGAACATCGGGGCAGCTAAGATGCATACATCAGGATGCGCTTTATCGACTACAGCTTGGCATTCAATACCATCATCCCCTCAAAACTAATCAGTAAGTTTCAAGGTCTTGGCCTCAATACCACTCTGTGCAATTGGATGCTTGAGTTCCTCACTTGCAGACCCCAGTCAGTTCAGATTGGCAACAACATCTCCTCCACAAGTTCCATCAGTACAGCTTCACCACAAGGATATATGCTTAGCCCTTGCTCTATTTGCTCTACACTTATGACTATGCGGCTAAGCACAGCTCCAATGCTAAATTCAAGTTTGCTGATGACACTATGCTCATAGGCTGCAACAAAAGTGGTGATGAATCAGCGTATATCAGAGGAATTGAAAATCTGGTTGAGTGGTGCCACAACAACAACCTCTTACTCAATGTTGGTAAGACCAAGGAGCTGATTATTGACTTCAGGAGGAGAACACCAGAAGTCCGTCAGCCAGTCCTTTTTGGAGGATTAGAGGTGGAGAGGGTTAGTTACTTCAAATTCCTCAGTGTTACCATTTTGGAGGACTTGTTCTGGGCCCAGCATGTAAGTGCTACTATGAAGAAAGCATGGCAGTGCCTGTACTTCCTCAGAAGATTTGACATGTCATCTGAAACTTCTACAGATGTGTGGTGGAAAGTATATTAACTGGCTGCATCATATCCTGGTATGGAAATACCAATGCCCTTGAACAGGAAATCTAACAAAAGTAATGGATACGGCTATTACGGTCCATCATGTGTAAAGCCTTCCCCACTATTGAGGACATCTACATGGAGCATTGTCGCAGGACAAAAACATTCATCATTAAGGACCCCCACCATCCAGGCCATGCTCTCGTCTTACTGCTGCCATCAAGAAGAATGTATAAGAGCCTCAGGACTCAAACCACCAGGTTCAGGAACAGTTATTACCCCTCAATCATCAGGCTCTTGAAGCAAAGGGGATAACTTCACTCAACTTCACTTGCCTTATTACTGAAATTTTCCCACATCCTACAGACTCACTTTCAAGGACTCTTTATCTCACGTTCTTGATATTTATTGCTTATTTATTTATTATTATAATTTTTTTCATTTTGTATTTGCACAGTTTGTTGAATTTTGCACACCGGTTGAACACCCAAGTTGGTGCGGTCTTTCATTGATTCCATTATGGTTATCATTCAGTTATGGATTTACCCACAAGAAAATGGTTTTCAGGGCTGTATGAGGTTACATTTATGTACTTTAATAATAATTTTACTTTGAACTTTGATGGTTGTAGGGTATTAACTCTGAACCTGGTGTTGTGGGACCTAACATTTCTGTATCCCCTGCCTGATTGTGACAGATACAATAATTTTCCCATGTTAGTATGCTTTCTTTTTCTTTTTCAATCTTTTTATTAAGTTTTTCAAAAGTAAATACATAATAATCATAGCAGTATAAAGGGAGTGGGATTACATTGTTGGTAATTAACATATGAAAAAAAAGCTATAAATAGCACCAATATAATTGACCTCTTAAACCCTTGATACCCAAAATAGAAAAAAAATAAAAAAAGATGGAAAAAAAACCCCAAATTGAAATAGAAAAAAAACTAAACTAAACTAACCAAACTAAAACAAAACTGAACAAAGCTGGGCTTTTCAATTATATCAAATAAAATCTTTAATGTCGTTAACTCCACTCCTCTACTCAAGTCAATAAATAAAATAAAGGAATCGGAAGAGGTCAGATTACGTTCTATGGAAGTGTTGAATAAAAGGCCTCCAAGTTTCCTCAAATTTAACCGAGAGGTCAAATGCACCACTTTTAATTTTTTCTAAATTTAAACAAGATATGGTTTGGGAGAACCATTGAGATGTGGTTGGAGGATTAATCTCTTTCCAGTTCAATAGAATAGATCTTCTAGCCATTAAGGTAGCAAATGCAATCATCCATCGAACTGGAGAGGGCAAATCAATCATTGGTAAGCCAAAAATTGCAGTAATTGGATGAGGTTGTAAATCCATATGTAAAATTGTAGAGAATATATCAAAAATATATTTCCAAAACTTTTCCAAAAGAGGGCAAGACCAAAAGATATGAGTCAAAGAGGCTACCTCAGAATGACATCTATCACAGATCGGATTTATATAAGAATAAAATCGAGCTAACTTATCTTTGGACATATATTAGTATGCTTTGGTGAACATTTCAAGATCTAACAGCGCTTCTTGGGAAATTGGTTCACACACTTCCCTATAAGCTGACATTTTAAATCAAAAATTGCGCACTGAATGACGTGTAGGTTACACTGTACACAGTTACTTCACTGAGAAAGAATTTGAGCTCTTGTGGGCAACACAACATTTGTTCTTCACTCCCAGAGCAACTAAAAGCACATTACACAGGGGTAAGGGATGAGATGGCAATTTCAGGACCTGCTCTGTAACATCAGTTTCTTGCATACGGTACCTCCCTGCCTCAGTGCCCTATTTATTATTAGCAGTATGAAAAATTAATCTGTGATTCTGCTTTCACTTATCAGAGAGTTTACTTTCAAATCTGTTGTGATCTTCAAGCTGTGATCATTGACATCTTGATCAGACAGCACCTCTTAAGGCATGGAGCTACTTTGTACATTGAATCTAGATCAGAGTCGGGTTTATTATCACTGACATAAGTAGTCAGATTTTGTTGTTTGGTTATGGCAGTACAGTGCAATACATAACACTGTAAGTTACAGTAAGAATTATACAGTATATGTACATAAATAGATAAGTATGTTAAAACTTATATAAGTATGTAAATAAGTAGTGCAAAGGAAAGAAAAATAGTTGGGTAGAGTTCATTGTCCATTCAAGAATCTGATGGTGGAGGAAAGATGCCGCTCTTAAAATAGTGAGTGTGTGTCTTCAGGCTCCTGAACCTCCTCTATAATAGCAGTAACGAGAAGAGGGCATGTCCAGGGTGGTGGGGTTTCTTAATGAATGCCACCTTTTTGAGGCATTGCCTTTCGTTGATGTCCTCAACTGGTGGGTAGGCTAGTGCCCGTGATGGAGCTGGCTGAGGTTACAGCCCTCTGCAGCTTCTCCCAATCCTGTGTAGTGTCTCCTCCATTCCAGATGGTGATTGAAGTCGGTCAGGTCAGACATTCAGGTGGTGGATGCCCAGACACCCAGGAGAGAGCCAGGCTTCTGCAAGCCAATCATTTCCTGCCCCCCCCCCCCCCCCAGCCCATGATTTCCCTCAGGGCTATGGTACTCTTATCTGCCACTGTACTGGAGCTGCCATTGAAGAAGTTCTTCAGGTGTTGGCTTACTTCACAATGAGAATAGAAAGGACTCAGAGGTTCTGTTGTAGCACACGTCTGAGTGCTAAATGTCATAGTACTACTTTTTGTGCAATTTTTTTGCCTGATTTCACAAAATCTTTCTGGAGATTCACGTGGACATTATTGCCATATGCAGCTCCTGTTTGGTACACTTTACTCAATTCTAGTCAAAATATTTCACAAAATTTAATTCAAAATGACTACAGCAAAACAATCAGTCAGTGGTGGTGTGAAGAACTTCCAAATTTATTTTCATTTATTTAATACTGGCTTACTCACAGAGATGGAGGACCTTCATTGCTGCTGTAAACGCCAGTGGCATAACAGGTAGTAAATAACTACTTCTCAATTGTGCTCAATTAAAATGTTCTCTTTTGAAATAATCCTATTTCACATTATCAATAAAACCACATTATGCTACCATTCTCTTAAACATATCATGGGGTTGCAACTTCCAGATCAAGTGGTTGGGAGCATTTCTTTCAGGTTTCCACTTGAAAAGAGAACACTTGTTTTAAAAACTCGGCAGCAACTGAAGGTTGGGGTGGGTGGAGTAATTTGCAACTTCACAGAAAAAAAAATCATGGAAGTTGATTTAGTGTTTGTGCAAAAGAACTTACTCTTCTTCTGTAATGGAGGATGGCCTGTTTCTACTGAGGTTCTGGGGGTTCTGAAATGACCCAGTGGTGAGAACTGCAGGCCATTGCACATAAGGGTAGGAAATGCCTGAGAGAATGGGTGAGTGAAGAAGCTGTACTGAACAACCCTGTAGTGATTCAATGCAGAGTTTACTTCCGATCATCAATTTGCTAGTATCTCTAAACAAATTGTACACCTTCCCAAAGTAATGGACTTTTGAGCATAATTGCCAACCATACCCAAAGTGGGAATACACATCCAAAGAGATTTCTGATACTTAAATAGAAACTAGTCACTTGTAGAACATATCAAGTTCAACTGAGATAATTTGAATGATCACCTGGTGTCTGACTCTGACCACTGCACATGAACTTCTGATAAGTTTGGCAGATATTGACCTCACGTCTGACTTTTTATCTGAGGCTGACAGGTTAAACCCTCTCAGATGTGCTTTGAGAAGCTCTGAGGAGCCAATGCTTGAATCGCTCCCTGGTTTTCTCAACACTGACTGTTGTCTATCAGCTAATTACTCAGAGCAGTAAATGCTCAGAGACTTAGAAGTGTTTAATACCCCTGTTCATTGTAATTAACGCACTGGTTCATCTATTTGTGTTAACATTTTGTCTGTGTTATTTTAAGGTAGTCATTTTAAACAAAAGACGATTTGAAACTGCAGGGGCATCACCATGGTTGGAAGTTAAGGTGAATGCGTTGTCCAGGACAGTCAATGTGAGCCTCAGGGTGGAAGTAAAGAGGAGATTACCACCTACAACTTCTTGAGAATGTATATTAGAAAATTATACAGTCCCAGCTTCTGAATTTCCATCCATCACTTTAATACTTGGAAAATCCAAGGTTAGAGGGAATTTTTGGTGAGGGGGGTATATTTTCCCAGTTTCATGTTCCGGACATGAAAGGAGCCTGGAAACAGTAATGACCCCTGTAACCCCTAGAAAGTGAGCTTCTGACATTAACTGGGCAAAAAAATATCAAGGAAAGTAGATAGCATTTGCTATTTTATAAATGTATTCAGAGAGGCACGTGGTTTTAATTAAGAGTAAGTCGTACTTGAACCATCTAACAAAGGAGGACGTCTATCCAAACATGTTCTGGATTATATCTTACTCTTTCTCTGTATTTCAAAGACATGATCTTGGAGCTCTTTCCGCTGTCTTAAGCGTATCAGTGAAGCTTTTATATACCAAACATCTGCTCACATCAGGTTTCATCAATGGTCACAGAATTGAAGAACACAATGTCTGATTCTTCCCTTGACTGACACAGCCGGGAAGTGACAGATTCGTTTGAGTTGTATGGCTGGGTGTGCGCATGAATGAAAATTGGAGATAAAGAGAAGTGTAGGCCAGCAGAGTAGAGGTAGCATTTCTTTGAGTGCTTTAAGGGACTCAGAATCTTGCCGACAATAAACTAATTTTATTTAAAAGGAAACTAAAGTTTGATATTTATTTTATTATTTTTAATTTATTTAGTTACAGTATGCAATAGGCCCTTCCAGCCCTTCGAGCCATGCCACCCAGTAACTCCCAATTTAATCCTAGCCTAATCATGAGACAATCTACAATGACCAATTAACTCACCAACCGGTACCTCCTTGTACTGTGGGAGGAAACCGGAGAAACCCACGCGGTCACGGGGAGAACGTACAAAACTTCCACAGGCAGCTGTGGGAATTGAACCCGGATCGCCTGTACTGTAAGGCGTTGTGCCAGCCACTACACTACCATGCCGTCCATGTTGGGCACGTAATTGATGAGCTGACAGGGATAAAGCTTGTCCAGGTCCATCCTTATTGTTGGACCTTGAAACAGTCCGTCACCGAGGTTGACCATTATTGTCCACGTTATCAAAGCTCCTTGACGATGGTGAATTGCAACCACGACCTGAGATACTACATATCTCATGTGTGTGAAATCCATTTGTGTAAAGATCCTCTGTTATGCTATTAAAAGGTCAAGGCCTCCACTATGTTGATGGAGAAAATAACTTAAAAGCAAAGCTTTAAGTGTTTCCGACTAGCATGCAGCACCATGTTATGTCAATGTTTTTGCATGTGTGATAATAATTGACTTCAGGAGGATGTAGTCAGACTGGTGAAATGACCATAAGACCACAGGACCATAGATAATGGGCAGTAATAACATCTGATATTGAATGCAGAAAAGGCAAAGTGTGGAATTTCAGATGGAGGGTCATGGTCATTTATTTCCTAACCTTTAGCCCATGATTTTTGTGCCAGTCATGATGTCAATCCCAACTAATCCTACTGCCTGCATATAGTCTATATCACTTCATTCACTGCTCTTTCACGTGCCTGTCTAGAGGAATGATTATAAACCCCACAACTTCAGACAGAGAAAGGTTCAAGGGTTCATTTTATTATCAGAGCATGTACGCAGTGTACAACTCTAAATTTGTCTTCTCAAGATAGCCACAAAAACAAAGAAAAACTATGGAAGTCATCGAAAGGAAGACATTAACCCCCACACAAAAAAAAAAGAAAAAGAAATAAAAGCTCACAAACCACAAATCCCCAAACCCCGCCCTTGCAGAAAAACTAACAGGTCACCCACACAGAAAAAACAGCAGCTAGAACTTCAAGCCCCAAACCCCCAACCCCCTCCCTCACACAAAAACTAACGTATCGCCCACCTGGAAAACGGCATCAAGGGCATCAAACCTCAAACCCCCAACATGGCAATCAGCAGCAAGAGAAATTGACCAGAGAAATTTAAATTTAAGTAATTGAATAATCTGGAATCAAAAACAAAAAGTAGTATTGTATCTGTAATGAAAACCATTAAACTGTCTGATTTCATACTTTCCGTCGAGCTAGTGAGGCAACAATCTGACATAATGGTTATCACAGATTCACGCTTCTTAGCAAATATCCTGAACTCCCTGTCGTAATGGAGACAAGGGAAATTGCAGATACTGAAATCTGGAGCAACAAAGAATCTGGTGAGGAACTGAGCAAACACGAGGAAATCTGCAGATGCTGGAAATTCAAACAACAACACACACAAAATGCTGGTGAGGAACTCAGCGGGTTGAACAGAATTTGTGGGATTTTGACTTGCATCATCCTACAGATGCTGCTCAACCTGCTGAGTTCCTCCAGCAGATTGTCCATTCCTCCCATCATAATTCCTGGGGACTTCCTGCCTAGCAGCCTGAGGGACCCACCAGAGCTGATGGTGCAGTGCTATATATTCAAGAGGGTGGTTTAAAAATCTTCAATACTATTTCCAGACCCCCTGAGCAAATAAACTTTACTTCCTGTCCTCCTCCAGTTGATAAATCAGTATTGATCAAAACATTAACGAAACAGTTTTGTTAATGTGATGTGGGAATGGGTTCAATGTCTATCACCAACCGTGCCTAGGTAGCTCGATTGTTGGCCAACCCCCACTTCTCTGTCAATTCTGTTCTTCCAACATTTTCTTCAACCTCTCCCGGTCTCTACAACTTAAGAAGCGATTTACAGTGACCAATTAACCTACCTGTTAGATACGCAGGCTATGACCAGAAAAATGTCTGGAGTTGCCCTGTACAGGTTAACGTTAGGTAATGTTAGGTGCGTCAAAAATTACACTTACAAAATTAGTGAGAGTAGTGAAAAACTGCCAATATTTACAAAAAGTTATCTACCAGAAAACACAATAATACTTCTGCAATTATACTTGTCTGGTGTGAACTCCTGGCTGTCCCGATTCTCCATCCTACTGAGGGTAAACAGCTTTATTTCAGGCACTACCATCTTTAATTACCAACACAGTTAACTTAAGACTGCACATGAATTAGAATATGATGTATCCAATAATGTAGTTACAACTAGATTACAAAATAAATGAAAGTATCTACCTTAAATAGAGTATATAAGCAACATATAGGCATTTACACATCCTTATTATTAAAATAATGTGCTGTATATGGTGGGAAAGGTACCATAAAGCCAACCTGTATGCATGAGCTCGGTTTAGGACTTGTTATGAGAATAAACCAGGGAAGATATTGAAGTACATACACTCAGCACGACAACAGAATGACAAGGCAACGTTCATGTCTGTGAGTGTATGTGTTTAAATGCACGTGTGTAAGGAATGTGTGTACTGAGTGCTCCCCATCAGTTTGGTCTCTCCACCTCTTCCTCTCCCTGCAGTATAAACACATTTCAGTTCTGCGTTATCCCAGTTCTGATTAAAAGCTGTCAATGTGAAACGTTTACGCTGTTTCTCTTTCTGCAGATGCTGACTGAAGTGCATGATCTTTTCTATTTGAATAACACTGGTGTCACACAAATACAAACAATGGCCATGTTGAACACGAGAGTCCATCAGCACTGACTGACGTTCAGTGGTGTTGCCATTACCCAGGCCCCTGCCGTTGCTGTAGTCCAATTCCTTGGTTCTAGGTGCACTGAGTAACTCACTTCTTGACTCTCCTAACTGCTGATGAGAACACTACCACCTGCAGGTTCCCACTGAAGCTGCAAACCATCTTCACTTGTGAATTCATTGCTGTTCCTTCATCTGGCAGGTCTGGGACAAATCTTTAAAGTTCAAAGTCCAAAGTTAGTCTATTATTGACGTATGCATATGTCGCCATATATCACCTCGAGATTTATTTTCTTGAAGACACTTACGGCAGAATAAAGAAATACAGTAGAATCAATGAAAAACTGCACAAAGACTGACAAACAACCAATTGGCCAAGACCATAATTTGTGCAAATACTAAAAAATGATAAATATACAAGCAAACAAATGAATAATACTGAGAATGTGAGTTGCAGAAAGCAAACTAATAGGCTGTGGAATCAGTTCAGCATTGAGCTGAGTGAAGTAACGCACGCTAGTTCAGGAGCCTGATGGCTGAGGAAAATAACTATTCTTGAATCTGATGGTGTGGGATCTAAGGCTACTCTTCCTGATGGCAGCAGTGAGAAGAGACCACGGGCTGGATGGTGGGGGTCCTTGATGATGGATGCTGTTTTCTTGTGACAGTGCTCCTTGTAGATGTGCTCAGTGGCGAGGAGGGATTTTCCTGTGATGGACTGGGCTGCATCCATCACTTTTTGTAGGCTTTTCCATTCTTGGTTTCCATTCCAGGCCATGACGCAACCAGTCATCCACTGTGGATCTATAGAAGCTTGTCAAAGTTTTAGATGCCATGCCAAACCTGCAAAAGCTTCTAAGTAAGTGACCCAGTATGTGCAGGACTCTCCTCACAGAATCATGGAAACATGCAGCATAGAAACAGGCCCTTTTGGCCAGCCTTGCCCACTTTGTGATGCTCATCTACATTAATTACATTTGCCCACAAGTACTTTCCTCCCCAGCTATATAGGACCCTGGTCAGACCCCACTTGGAGTACTGTGCTCAGTTCTGGTCGCCTCACTACAGGAAGGATGTGGAAGCCATTGAAAGGGTGCAGAGGAGAGTTACAAGGATGTTGCCTGGATTGGGGAGCATGCCTTATGAAAACAGGTTGAGCGAACTCAGCCTTTTCTCGTTGGAGCGACTGAGAATGAGAGGTGACCTGATAGAGGTGTATAAGATGATGAGAGGCATTGATCGTGTGGATAGTCAGAGGTTTTTTCCCAGTGCTTTAATGGTTGCCACAAGAGGACACATGTTTAAGGTGCTGGGCAGTAGGTACAGAGGAGATGTCAGGGGTAAGTTTTTTACTCAGAGAGTGGTGAGTGCATGGAATGGGCTGCTGGCAATGGTGGTGGAGGTGGATACGATAGGGTCTTTTAAGAGACTTTTGGATAGGTACATGGAGCTTAGAAAAATAGAGGGCTATGGGTAAGCCTAGTAACTTCTAGGGTAGGGACATGTACGGCACAACTTTGTGGGCCGAATGGCCTGTATTATGCTGTAGGTTTTCTATGTTTCTATGTATCTTATGAAGTAAATATCAACAGTAGTTTAAATCCTAAATATTTCAGATTGGTCAGACATTAAGACATAAACCTAAATTTTCATAAGATGTTGAAAATACTTAACTGCTCAGGCAGCATCTGTGGAGGGAGAAACAGGACTAAAATTTCATGTTGACCTTTTATTATCAGAAATGTAATCAATCAAGATGAGATATGAAAGAGACTGTGTTTGAAGTCCAGGCGTTTGGAAACCCTTGAGGCAATAGAGCAGGAGTTCGTACCCCTTTCCATGTCACGGACCCCTACCATTAACATAGGGGTCCATGGACCCCAGGTTGGGAACCCCTGCAATTGAGTGCTCAGTGCCCATCAACATCTGAAGTGCTAAAATGGCTTTTACATGTCTTTGGCTCATTTCTAATGTCTTCCTGCATACTTCCCTGTGGACTTTTGGGTTCATTGGCCTTCCAACAAAACAAACATGCTGAATATGATGAGATGTCCTCTGCAGCAATCCTTATCTGCTAGAAAAACAGCCTACAAGGAAACATCTGTTCGTTTGCATTATTTCAAGTTCCTCGGCAAAACATCTAATAGATGTGTAACTAAAAATCATGAACGTAACGGTAGTGTTTACATGCAGAATGCTGAAAAGTGTTGTGCAAGAGATCGCTAGTGGGTGGTTCAACAGCTGCAGTTTATGACATGGATGTGAAAAAATGTACTTGATATCTTGAAAGAAAGCCTCAAAAATAGATAAGGCACACTTCTCCTGCTTCATGTTCTTTTTGTCCTTTTGTGAGTTGTTTTTTTGTTTATTTATTGGGTGTACAGGAGCATGAAAAAGGGTTCCTTTTGTTCCTCTGCAGGCTGGTATATTTGATCACTGATTTGGTAACGTTTGGCAGAGGCGTCTGCTTAGTAATTCACGCTATGGGTTGGATGTGATCCTCCGGGTTGGCTGGTCAGAGTTTCATTGGACAGTTGCCAGTCCTCTGTTGCCCTGAATTCTCCATGGGTTAAGAGGCAAGAGTCAAGATTGTTTATTCTCACTTTTCAGTGCACGAATGTAAAGGAGAACAAAATAATTGCTATTCCAAATCCGTTGCAGCATAAAAAAACCACAATAAGCATAAAGAAATCAATCAAAAAACACAAAAATATAAACATAAAAGCAATTCTATAAAATGCAGTGTACAAGTTATGTACATATACTAATTGCACACAGAGTGACGCCAGATGATGTGTATCATCTTCATCATTATGTTCAGTATCGTATGACGTATGGTGTCATGGCCATGATTGCTATTGGAATTTTTTTCTACAGAAATGGTTTGCCATTGCTTTCTTCTGGGCAGTGTCTTTGCAAGACGGGTGACTCCCAGCCATTATCAACACTCTTCAGAGATTATCTGCCTGGCGTCAGTGGTTGCTTCACCAGGACTTGTGACTTGCACCGGCTCTTCATACGACTATCCTCCGCCTGCTCCCATCATTCATGTGACCCTGATTGTGGGGCTAAGCAAGTGGGCTACACTTTGCCCAAGAGTGACCTGCAGGCTAGTGGAGAGAAGGGGCACCTTATACCTCCTTTAGTAAAGGCGTATCTCCACCCCACCGCCCTAGGTAATGTGTATATAGGGGTGATCGCGGAGGTGGGGGGGGGGGGGGGGTTGCAGGAAGATTAAAAGGTGTAAGTGTTATCAGCCTGATGGCTTGAGTGAAATAACTGTTATTGCATCCTGATGCAAGTAAACAAAGAAATTTAAGAAAACACTTACAGGAGGATTTTAAAAAAGAGGATCTTGCTACCTCATTTCCTCATGCTGTATTTCTGCATTTAGTATTTTTTATTAAATGCAAAAAATGGAAATGTAAACTCTTCTGGCTGACTGGATGGGGGGGGGGGGCGGTGGTCAGCCAAAATTGAGAGGTCACACTGCGAAGTCAATCAGAATTAGCAGCTATTGAACGCTTCTCATGTCCAACACCTGGATGTTCAGTCCAGACGTGTTTGTGTATGAATTATGATCCCGTCAATTTTCACTCCTATTCCAAATTTCATCTGGGTCACTGAATAATGTGAGTGATAGTTGACCTGTTCCACGTTTCCTCTGGGCATTTAAAGTTCAGCCACTGGAATTAACTAACTGCTGACTTCTCTGGTTTGTGTAGTTGCTGTTCATTGGTAGACCTTGATTTTCTGTGTTCTTCAGCTAAAAGATAGGACTTTTGACAATTGAACTGGAGGAGTGCAAATGATAATTTCTTATAGCCAGCATCTGGAACCTCCCAATTCAGGACATGAGGGAGTAGTAGCTAGGGTAGGTATTAAAGTTCAAGGGTGTGCCTGAAGTTTGAAATTTATGAAACATTTATTGCTGGACCTTCAATGTTATTTCTCTAGAGAAGAAAAGCTTTGAGAAATGTTGCTGTTTGATTGAAGACACCAGAAAGAAGTATTGGTAGTTATAAAGCAGCCTCTTTATTTGACAAAGTAAGGTACAGCAGACCTCAGATGGAAGCCTTTAAGAGGGAATAGGTCTGCCTGACCCAGCTATACACAGCATTTTATGTGTTAAAGATCAAAGTAAAAATTAGGACAATTCGAACAAAACCAATGCTTTCTTTGAACCATATGTAACAGATTCAAATGCTTGGATCTTCCCACTATCACACTCAAAATAAGTGTTAATTACTGTTGTATCCATGCAATGGAATATTGATTAGATTTGTGCATATGTAGACAATTAGCTAAGGGCCTGTTTCCTGGTCTGTCTGGTCTAAATTTTTATTGTTCTGAGCTGCATTTAAATTTAATCTTCAATGCATGTTCAAAATGGCCCAAGTGCTCCAGTTCCCTCCCACCATCCAAAGACATACTGGTTGATAGGTTAATTAGTCATTGTAAATTGTCCTGTTGTTAGGCTAGGATTAAATTGGGGGTTGCTGGGTGGCGCAGCTCAAAGGGCCTACTCCATGCTATACCTTACTAACTAAATAAATTGATTGATAGATAGACAAATAAAGAAAGAAAGAAAGTGAATGTATAAACTTTTTGCCTGGGGAAGCGGAATCAAAAACTAAAGGGCATAGCTTTAAAGTGAGAGGGAAAAGATTTTAAAAGGACCTGTGGGGGGGTGGGGGGGGGGCAATTTCTTCATGTAGATGGTCGTGAGTACCTGGAACAAGCTGCCTGAGGAAATGGTTGAGGCAGGTACAATAACAACATCTAAAAGCTACTTGGACAGATATATGGATAGGAAAGGTTTAAAACAGGGGTTCCCAATCTTTTTTTATGGCATGGAACATCCCCCATTTAACGGAGGGGTCCAGGGAACCCAGGTTGGGAACACTTGGTTTAGAAGGATATAGGCCAAATGGGACTAGCATAGATGTGCATTCTTCACATCATGGATGAGTTGGGATGAAGGGCCATTTCTCCAGCGCTGTATTAATCTATGGTTCTTTGACCTCGGTGAAGACTAAACACAGAGATCTCATTCCAGTGGTTGGAAGATCTGAGGCAAAGGATGAGCAGAACTCACTGCATAAATTTAACACACACATAAGCATACATTGGAAACACATGGACTCCAAGTACCACACAGATGTGTTCTGGACTGTGGTGCATCACAGCACAGAAAACAGAGCCCCTGTGCTCAGGGCCATTGTAGATGCTGCGTAATGACGAGGCCCGTGGTGAATATGGGTTCTGTACATAGTGAACACTGAAGCTTTCCATAATCCAAAACAAGCAGCAGAGAACTATGACATAAATAACACATTCTACCAACATGTTAACATAGATTTACACTCTATGGCTACTTTATTAGTTACCACCTCTACCTAATAAAGTGACCGCTGAGAGTAAGTTTGTTGTCTTCTTCTGCTGTAGGCCATCCACAACATGTTGTGTGTTCAAAGACACTCATCTGCAAACCACTGTTGTTGTGCGTTGTTACTTAGTTAATGTCACCTTCCTGTCAACTTGAAACATTCCGGCCATTCTTCTCTAACCTCTCTCTTTAACGACGTATTTTCACCCACAGATGTACCGCTCACTGGATGTCTTTTTGGTTTTTTTTCACCATTCTCTCAAAGCAATGGTCCACAAACAGTCTACGTGAAGCCTAAGATGTAGGCCTAAAAACAAAACCTATTCCCGATAAAGCCTGATGATTAGGCCTAAAAGTACCAATTAAATCTATAAAACTAGATCTTGTTAATTTATTTGAGAATGGGGACTCGTACACATCCAGATACAAGAGAACTCTGAAAACTGCACAAAGTAGAGAAGATATGTCTCCTTTGAAGACACATCCATTCCCTTACATTCCCCCTACAGATCCCACCAAGGCAGACTAGCTCAAGGGATATTTCACCTCATCCCACAGGTAGATGTACAGCAATATGGTTCTCCAGGACAACCACTCCCCAAGGAGGTCAGGAAAAAACCTTCCCTACCAGGTCCTCCTCCCTCTCCCCGCCAGGCTCCCCACCACCCTCCAATATTCAGCCGTACCCCTAACCATAACCAGCACATCCTTCTATCCTTCTATAGGTGCGCGCGCACACACACACACACACACACACACACACACACACACACACACACACACACACACACACACACACACACACACACACACACACACACACACACACACACACACACACACACACACACCAGCATCTCTCCACACATGGCCCCACCAGAACCCCCGTCTCTCTCCCTGCCAGGCCCCAAAGCTAATATGTGGTCGTTGTTGTGATGCAGGGAACCTGACAGCCAAGTAGTCATGTGATAATCATTTCTGGAGTTGGTTGCGGGTCATCAGTGGCCAGAATATGAGATGAAACTCTCCTTCAAAATGGTACCATGAAACCTTTCATATTGTGGTGAACTAGATATACCTGTCTGACTGCTCCTGTGGCTCCTCCCACAGACCCCTGTATAAAGGCGACTGTGGGCTGCTGCTCTCCCTCATTTTCCCCAGGATGTAGTGTTGTTTATTCTTCCAGTCAATAAAAGCCGATATCTCGTTTCCTAAGTCTCAGCGTGAGTTATTGATGGTGCATCACATATCCAATGACCATTTAGAGGGGGCCTGAGTTTAACACTTCATCTAAAAGGCAGCACCTACCATAGTGCAGAGGTACTGAGTGAGGCATGCCACTCAAAAATAAACCTTGGTTCTTAGGTAAGAATGTTAATGATTGAAGTACCGGTGACCCTCATTCTGAGTTGGGTGTTGGTGGTCACTTCAATTTTCCCGTGGTGGGATTTGTCAAATGCTGTGTGCAGTGGTGTTCTTTTCCCCTCACATCCAAAGGCAATGCATTCACTTCATCTACTTCAGTAAGACTGAAAGGTGTTTATTTCAGATTGGAACCAAAACTTTGGGCCACTCTGTTGTAACCATTGGCAATCAGCCAATTAACTATCAGGCATATTACTTATGAACTAAGTTAGGGAATAACTCATTTAGACTAACATTTTCTGGGTCACTGGTCATGTCTGGAAGTGAATTAAACAGATAAGAATGCATAAAGAATACTTGCCTTTATTAGTCAGACATAAGTACAAAAGTAGGGAGGACATGTTGAAACTGCATAAAATTCTGGAACCAGAGTAATGTGTACAGTTCCTGTCACCATGATATGGGAATGATGCGATTGAGCAAGAAGAGATTCAGAGGAGATTTACAAGGCTGTTGCCAGTATAGGGAATTATATCGATCGGGAGAATCTGAACGTGACCAGGTTGGTTCCTTTGGAACAATGGGGACAAAGTAGAAATTTAACAGAAGGTTAGTAAGCAGGGGCATGCACATAAATTATTTGTTAGAAGGTTTATTAAACTGGGGAAAATTGCTTGGACTTAATGCTTGGCAGGGTCTGGAACTCAGTTCCTGAAGGTGTGGTGGAGACAGATACCTCCTACATTTTAAAAAGCATCCGGGTGACCTCTTGGAGAGTTGTGGCCTCAGGACTAACGACAAAGATCTAGGAAGCGGGACTATCTCAAAATCTAATATTGGCTAACATTGACATGATGGACCAAATCGCCTCCTTCTGTGCTATAAACATCTGTGGTTTCTTTGTTTCCTTGTCCAGTGAAGCGGATAAATCAAGGTAATATTATGCTTGCAAATGGCAGTGTAGTAGCATCAGCACCAGACTTTGAGGCAAGTGGTCCCAGGTTCGAATCTAGCTGGCTCCTTACACGCTTTCCATCCGTACTGGGTTGAGTGTCAAGCTAGCAACTCAGCCTCATAAAAAACAGACAAAATGATTTAAAAAATGGCAAAGTTATTGATGTGGTGAAGGGTAAAAAAATCCTTGACCTTTCATTAAAAAGAAATTAATGGTCAGCCAAGAAAGTTCAAAGTTCAAAGATCGAAGTAAATTTATTATAAATTTGTTATCGATGTGTATGTTAGCATAGAGAGATTAATTTTTCTGAGCATTCACAGTAGAACAAAAAATACAATAGAATCATTGAAAAACAACACACAGACAAGACTGATAAACAGCCAATGCGCAAAAGAGGACAAACTGAACAAATACAAAAAAACACAACTAATAAAAATCCATAAATAGTAATTAAATAAATGCATACACCAATATATAAGAACTGAACAAAATTGTCATCAGTTTGGCTTGAGATCCCTTTCAGGTCTTTAATTTTTGACACAACTGTTGGCCTTGTGCCAAGCAGATCATCAGGAGTGGAAATTTTCATTTCGTGTATGTCACTCCCTCATCTGTTGTGGTTTTTGCTCCTGTCTTCACAGACTGTACATAGAATCACAGTGCCAGAGAAATTTATGGCATTAAAGGAGAACACTCAGACCAAACCGGCTAAAATCAATCTAACCTCACTTCCCAGCTGCTTCCCTTCAACCACTCAGTTCTTGAACCAACATAATCTGCACAAAGTTCTAAGATCAAAGTAAAATTATTATCAAAATACATATATGTCACCATATAGAACCCTGTTCTTGAGACCATACTCAATAAACCCATGGAATAATAACCATAACAGAATTAAAGAAAGACCGCACCAACTTGAGCATTCAACCACCATGCAAAAGACAACAAACTGTGCAAATACAAAAAAAATCTTTAAAATAAATAAATAAATAAATAAACAATAAATAGCGAGAGCATGAGATGAAGTGTCCTTGAAAGTGAGTCCACAGGTTGTGGAAACATTTCAGTGATGGGGCAAGTGAAGTTACCCCCTCTGGTTGAAGAGTCTGACGGTTGAGGGGTACTAAATGATCCTGAACCTGGTCGTGTGAGTCCTGAGGCTCCTGCATCTTCATCCTGATGACAGCAGTGAGAAGAAAGCATGGCCTGGGTGGTGGGGGACCCTGATGAAGGATGCTGCTTTCTTGTCTTTTGTGTAGACGTGCTCAGTTGTGGGGAGGGCTTTACTGAAGATGGATTGGGCCATATCCACTACTTTTTGCAGGATTTTCCTTTCAAATGAATTGATGTTACCATACCAGGCTGCGATGCAGCCATTGCACTGCACTGCATTGCCTACACTGCACCATACATCTATAGAAATTTGTCAAAGTTTTAACCCTAGCCTAATCACAGGAAAATCTACAATGACCAATTAACCCCCTAATCAGCACATCTTTGGAACATGGGAGGAAACCAGAGAACCTGAAGGAAACCCATGAGTTTATAGGAAGTAACGTACAAACCTCTTACAGACGACAGCGGAATTGAACTCCAAACTCTGACGCTGAGGTTGCAATAGCACTGCGCAAACCACTACGCCACCGTGGCACCCATTGCTGCCACATGATTGGCTGATTGAATATTTTCATTAATGAGCAGGTGTACCTAATAAAATGGCCACTGAAAGTATATTTATAGCTTTGCTTTTAACGCCACTCACTGGTTACACCACCTCCCAGCATCAATATACTATCCACCAACACCTCTGCCCAGTTCCTTCAAACCAATAGTTAATATTGTCAGCTATAAAGGTATTAATTTTACTTGAAGGATTGTTATTTTCATGGATTACCCCATATCATACAAGGTTTTCCTATGGTTGCAGACAGAGATAACTATAAGAGTCTACACATTGCACTGCATAATTTCTGTGTCTGCACAATGCAGAGCAAAAATTGGGATGAATTTGGAGATCAGATGACAGCATATGTGAACTGGAACATTGCAGCCACACTCCACTCCACGAACCACTTGCGTATGACACCCCATGCATTTGATGCCATTGGCCTGACTGAAAAGATATGAATCATAGATTCACAGTCCTACAGGCTGAAGACAGGTCCTTCAGCCTACCTGATATACTTTAACCATCGAACACTCATTTTCACTAACACCATTTTATTATTGATATTTTTTAATTCTCCCTATATTCTAATCAACTCTCACATGATTCTACCTCTCACCTACACACTAGGGTCAATTTAGGGTGGCCAATTAACCTACCAATCAACACATTTTTTGGCAATATGGGAGGAGATTGGTGTACCCACAGGAAACCCATGCAGCCACTGGGAGGACATGCAAACTCCACACAGACAGCAACGGAGCTGTTGCTGAATCCTGGTCTCTGGTGCTGAGGGGCAGAAGCTCTTCTAGCTACACAACAATGCCACCACCAAGTGGTTATAAATGACCTGTTTATGTTATTTTAAATACTATTAATATTTTAGAGTTTTTGTCACTTAAATACACATTTAGAAAAATATATTTTGAATATATTTTAAAATTATTTTAATCCTCTTAATTAATAATAAACATCTCTAATCTGTTGGGTTGGGGGCTGTGCAACATCCATTGTCTGTAAGTTAGTCACAGCCTGTGGACCACTACACCTCAGGGTGACCACAGTTTCCAGCTCTGGGACTTGATTTGTCCTGTAGGGCCACAGGAAATTATTGTGGCCAGGATAGTGGCATAATTGTCGATGTCGGAAGCAACAGAGCAGATTGCTGAGCCTCTGGCAATGATATTTGCATCAGCAATATAGATTCGAGAGGTTCCAGAGGATTGGAGGTTTGCAGATGTTGTTCCCTTATTCAGGAGAAAGAATAGAGATAGCCCAGGAAATTATAGACCAGTGAGTCTTACTTCAGTGGTTGGTAGTTTGATGGAGAAGATCCTGAGAGGCAGGATTTTTGAACTTCTGGAGAGGCATAATATCATTAGCAATAGTCAGCATGGCTTTGTCAAAAGCAGGTCGTGCCTTACAAGGCTGATTGAATTTTTTGAGGAAGTGACTGAACACGTTGATGAAAGTAGAGCAGTAGATGTAGTGTTTATGGATTTCAGCAAAGGCATTTGATAAGCTACCCCATGCCTGGCTTATCAACAAAGTAAGGAGGCATGGGATCCGAGGGGACATTGCTTTGTCGATCCAGAACTGGCTTGCACACAGAAGTCAAAGAGTGGTTGTAGATGGGTCATATTCTGCATGGAGGTTGGTGACCAGTGGAGTGCCTCAGGGATCTGTTCTAGGGACCCTTTTCTCCATGATTTTTATAAATAACTTGGTTGAAGAAGTGGAGGGATGGGTTAATAAATTTGCTGATGACACAATGGTGGTTGTGGATAGTGTGGAGGGCTGTCAGAAGTTACAGCGGGACATTGATAGATACAAAACTGGGCTGAGAAGTGGCAGAGGGAGTTCAACCCAGATAAGTGTGAAGTGGTTCATCTTGAAAGGTCAAATATGATGGCAGAATATAGTATTAATGGTAAGACTCTTGGCAGTGTGGAGGATCAGAGGGATCGTGGGGTCCGAGTCCATAGGACACTCAAAGCTGCAGCGAAGGTTGACTCCGTGGTTAAGAAGACATAGGGGACATTTGCCTTCATCAACTGTGGGATTGAGTTCAAGAGCCAAGAGGTAATGTTACAGCTATATAGGACCCTGGTCAGACCCCACTTGGGGAACTGTGCTCAGTTCTGATCACCTCACTACAGGAAGGATGTGGAAACTATAGAAAGGGTTCAGAGGAGATTTACAAGGATGTTGCCTGGATAGGGGAGCATGCCTTATGAGAATAGGTTGAGTAAACTTTGCCTTTTCTCCTTCGGCGATGGTGGACGAGAGGTGACCTGTCAGAGATGTATAAGATGATGAGAGGCATTGATCGTGTGCATAGTCAGAGGCTTTTTCCCAATGTTGAAATGACAAAAATGAGAGGACACAATTTTAAGGTGCTCAGAATTATGTACAGAGCAGATGTCAGGGGTAAGTTTTTTATGTAGAGAGTGGTGAGTGCGTGGAATGGGCTTTCAGCAATGGTGGTGGAGGCGGATACGATAGGGCCTTTTAAGAGACTCCTGGATAGGTACATGGAGCTTAGAAAAACTAGAGGGCTATGGGTAACCCGAGGTAATTTCTAAAGTAAGTACATGTTCGGCACAGCATTGTGGGCAAAAGGGCCTGTATTGTATTGTAGGTTTTTCTATGTTTCTCTGTTTCAAAAAACTGAACACAAGAACAGGCCAAATCCATCTGGCCTAACTTATCTATGTTACATAGACATAATTTTAAAATGAATTATTAATATCCCATTGATGTATAATCAATCAGCATTCTACACATCTAAATCTAATTATGTACTTTATTCAGCATACCTTTAAAGTACAAATTGTGATCCACCATAAGCCTTATTTTCCCATTGTTTTATCAGATGCTCTGCTCCACTTGGCATAACACATTTCATTCTCGCTTGATCTAGGACATAGATTAAAAGATGAAAGAGCTTCCATCATCATTGGTGTTAACATTTAAATCTTTGATAACAGTTTTGAAGAGCCAACATCTCTAAAATCTTTTCCTTCAACAGCCTGAATTGAAGGTTTTGCATATTCTACCCCATTTATCAAATCCAAGAGGTCAACAATGAGCTGGGAGTCTTGGCTTGTCCTACCAAACTATTTCCTCAATAACTGATATTATCCCACAGACCAGATAGTTAAAGATTCAAGACAATATACTTAAGTTTAAAATTCAAAGTCAATTTTATTATTAAGGTACATACAGTACATGTCACCATAGACAACACTGAGATTCATTTTTCTGTGGACATACTAAGCAAATCTATAGAATAGTAACTATAACACGATCAATGAAAGATGGCCAATTGTACAAATGCAAATATAAATAAATAGCAGCTAATAACGAGAACAGGGGATAAGAGGTAAAGAGTCCTTAAAATGAGATCATTGGTTCTGGGAACATTTTAATTATCAGGTAAGTGAGTGTGGTTAACCTAATGGTTAAGGGGTAGTAATTGTTTAGAACCTGGTCATGTGAGTCATGTCATTTTACCTAACGGCAGGAGCTAGAAGAGAGCATGATCTGGGTAGTGGGGATCTTGGATGAATCAATTATATTAAGCATAAAAATTGAATTGTAAATGTATGCTGTCATAAATATATGCATAAGCTCAGAATGTTGTATACTGTCAAGTAGCTAAATTATCAGTATTGAGTTAATAGTAGCAGCTTCAGATCTATTATCTATCTACCAACTAGTTGTAAATCACTTCATGCATTCTCTACATTGCTTGGCATGGATCTAATTGCAGACACAAAAGTCTGCGGTTGCTGAGATCTGGAGCAAAAAATATAAAAGCAAGATGCTGGAGGAACTCAGTGAGTCGGGCATCATCTGCTGAAAGAAATGGACATTTGATATTTTGGATTGAGGCCCTCGAGGACTGAAAAATGGAGGGAGAAAGCCAGGTTGAGCAAAAGCTGGCAGGTGAGGAGGGATGATGGGCAGATGGAAGAGGGGAAAGGCTGAAGATGATGGAATCTGATAGGAAAGGAGGGTGGGTTATGACATCAAGTGTGGGAGCTGGGCAAGGCAGATGGGGAAGGTGGGAGGAGTGTGTGTATGATAAGCAGATAGAAAGTGTGGGAAAGGGGAAAAACAAAATGATGGGGGTTGAGACAAATGTAAGAGGAATTGCATTGATCATGAGGAAAGAGAAAAAGATCTACATGTGTTTCTTTCCTCACATATGCAAGGAATGGAGTGTCATCTTGCATTAAACTTGAGAGAAGAACAATGGATGTTGTGCAAACCCACAGATTGTCCATAGTTTACAGTTATTACCTAATTTATGCAAGTTTCTTTCTGCATTTTTACACGTATGACAAGGATTTAAATAAACAAACAACAGAAAATCTGTAGATGCTGGCAATCCAAAGCAGCACATAGAAAATGCTGGAGAAATTCAGGAGGCCAGGCAGCATCTGGGAAAAGATTACCATCGACGTCTCGGGCTGAGTCTCAGGAATAAAGCTTGCATCTCAAAGCGGAAATGGAACTCGGAGTGGGCTTTCACTGAACACAGGGTTCTTCCATTTTTCTCCCATCTTAGCATCACTGCCATTATGTGGCATTGGATGAAAGTGAAGCAAAGGAGACATTTTTTTCTTTGATGCTTCATGACACCCGCCACAGATTAGAGTAGTACACATAGTGAGCAATGGACTGTACCTAGTTCAGCCCAGAGCACAGAGATGCAAATGTGCAAAGTAATATTTATTGTTTAATTAGCGATACTGCATGGTAGTAGGCCTTTCAGGCACAATGAGCCAGTGCCGCCTAAAATAAACCTACTAGCCCGTACCCTTTTAGAATGTGGGAGGAAACCCCATCATTTTAATGTTCCCACACCCAATGGATTCACTTTCAAGGACTCTTCATTTCGTGTTCTCAATATTATTGTTTATTAATTTATTATTATTATTTCTTTCTTTTTGTATTTGCATAGTTTGTTGTCTTTTGGACATAGTTGAACACCCAATTTGGTGCAGTCTTTCTTGATTCTGTATTGGTTGTTACTCTACAGATTTATTGAGTGTGCCCACATTAAATGAAACTCAGGATTGCATATCGTGACATATATATATACTTCGATAATAAATTTACTTTGAACTCTGAAACCTGAGCACCCGGAGGAAATCCACACAGTGAGAGGGAGAACGCTCACTCTCCTGACAGAGCAGCAGAACTGAAACTAGGTTGCTGACGCCGCAATACTGTTACGCTACTGCATCTCCCAGTTTTTGTTCAGGGCCAACCCTTATGATGCATGGGATGCATTCCTTCAGTTCACCCAAGGAAGAGCAAGGACAGCTCCTTTTTTCCACTCAATCTCTCTTCTCGTTCTTTGTGAGTACATGCAGTTGACTTCTCAACGTCCCAGCAAAGGGTTTCAGCTTGAGTCGCCGGCTGCTCATTTTCCTCCTTAGGTATAGTGTGACCAGCTGAGTTCCAGGAACACTTAGTGTGTTGCCCTAGATTGCAGCATCTGCAGCCTCTTATGTGATAACTTCTTTAATTTGCTCACTGAGGCTGAAGCCATGTCTTGCTCCAGCTGCTCCGGGATTCATGTCTTCAGGCTCTACGATGTTTACTCCATCCTCGCAGAACTGAGGTTGAGACTGTAGCTTGCTCCAGACTTTGTATCTGAAGACTCACTTTCATTCTACATGCTGTTTGCTTACGTTTATTGATTGCATGATTTTTATTTTCTCTCTGCACCTTGGGTGTTTGACAGTCTTTTTTTAATGGGTTCGTTTGGGTTTCTTTGTTTGGTGACTGCCTGTAAGGAGATGAATCTGAAGGTTGTATGACGTATACATATGTTAATAATAAATATACTTTGAACTTAATCATGGCCGTGCTTTAATTAGATACTAGGAAGTGGCATGGATAGGGTTAATAGCATGCAAGATACATGGATGGGGTATAGGTTTAAGATGAATTTTGAAGGTGATTTGAGGGGACAGTTTTTTTTCACAAAGGGAAGAGTTGATATGACGAACAACATGCCAGAAAAAGTGGTGGGAATCAGATATAATCATTATGCTTAAGAGATGGCACAATAGTGTCGTGGTTAGCACAATGTTTTTCAGCCAAGGTGAGTTGAGTTCAATTCTCGCTGTCCAGTAAGGAGCTTGTACGTTCTCCTCATGACCGCGAGGGCTTCCTCCAGGTGCTCTAGTTTCCTCCCACAGTCCAAAAAATTGGTCATTGTAAATTGTCCCTTAATTAGGGATTAAAGCTGGGTGTTGCTGGGTAGTGTGGCTCAAAGTGTCAGAAGGATCTATTTCATTTAAGCAAGAGTGCCCTCCAAGCTATAAGAGACATAAAAGCCAAAATGTGCAGATCAGGTGTCTCCAAAATAATATCTTTTCCTCCAACAATACCGAATAGGGTAGTCAAAGGGTTAGGCTTAAAATTTACTTTGAAAAGTACAGAGAAATACTTCCTTCCAGTAATTTTCAAAACTCGGACATGTCCAAAACATATCAATTAGTGAAGCTTCTCCGTTGTTACATCTATCACAATAGGGAGATATATCCGAATAAAAATGAGATGGCTTATCCTTGGTCATGTGGGCCCTATGGACCACTTTAAATTGTAGGAGGGAGTGGCGGGCACATAACGATGAAGTGTTAACCAATTTAAAATTTTCATTCCAAGTTCCCTCAGAAATTGAGGTTGTCATTCTGCCTACTCACACTCAATGGTTACGTGTTGTTATGTCTTGCTTAAATTTGGAGAAGATTCATTGTTCAATTTCTGAATCTAGTCAGGACTTTCAAACATTGTGGGGACTATTTATGAACTATTTTCAAAACCTTTGATTTACTGTTAAAGTACAGATGTTGGCTAATAACATATTTCACTGTATGATAAGGATTTTTTTTCCTTTTTTCTTTATCAAACATCTTCGATCTTGGCAGCGGGCTTAGATTCTTTTTTTTGTATAATAAAATCATCACATTTCAATATTATGATTTAATTTAATCTACACAAATATAGGGTAATGAGATTGCAAGTGTGATTCAAATATAATGTATTTGGTATTATTTTATCTTTTTTGACTTATACTATATATCTTCTTGTACTCTGTATTCTTTTATGTAGAAATTAATAAAAACATTGAAAAAGGAAGAAGGACCTATTTCAAAGATTTCAAAGGTACATTTAATGTTAAAGAAATATATACAATATACATCCTGAAATTCCTTTTCTTTGCAAACATTCTCAAAAGCAGAGGAGTGCTCCAAATAATGAACGACAGTTAAATGTTAGAACCCCAAAGTCCCCCCAGCTCCCCCCAAATATAAGCAGCAGCAAAGCGATAACCCCCCCCCCCACACTCCTGCCAGCAAAAAAGCATCAGTGCTCCCCTCTGAGCACTCAAGTGTGCAGCAAAGCATCAATAAAGACACAGCCTTGCAGTACCCCAAAGACTACTCGTTCACCCGGTAATTCGACATACCACAGGCTCTCTCTCTCTCAGACCCAGAACTTGGGTCTCTGGGCACGCAACCAGCAGCCAGCTTGCAGCTTTTGATCTCCCACGACACACCAATTTCTTGTGGCAGCACCGACCTTGAGTCCGCCTGTCTCCAGAGACACGAAACCCCAGAACCCTCAGGGTGGGCTAGTCTTCTAGGTCACGTCCTTGGCACATCGAATAGCGGCCAGTCGTGAGACCCCAAGAGCAGGTCCCATTCCCACAAAGAACCGAAGTCAGCGTGTAACTTAGGGTCTTCAAGAACCCTGAAAGGGAAACTTAGAGACATTAAAGATAGAAATAGAGCTGTTTCCGAGATGCAAGCAAAGGAGTCGCCATTAGGCGCCATCATCCTCCTAAGCTCGATAAACAAACAAATAAATAAATATACATACCCATACTTAAACAGAGAATGCATAGATGG
Source organism: Hemitrygon akajei (assembly GCF_048418815.1). NCBI lineage: Eukaryota > Metazoa > Chordata > Chondrichthyes > Myliobatiformes > Dasyatidae > Hemitrygon > Hemitrygon akajei. The sequence goes on along the minus strand of NC_133139.1, from coordinate 18,568,613 downwards.
ATTTGGACCGAGTATGGGCAAACAAATTCTGTTTGGAAAAGTAAAAGGGTTGGCACTGATGTGATGGGCCAAAGGGCCCATTTCAGTGATTTCACAACTCCATGACTTTATAACTATATGAATCAATCTGCAGTGTAGTGTAGTGATTTGTAGTGATAATAAATAGCTATTCCCATCTGGTTCATCTTAATACAAATGTGTTCATATTAGCTGTTTGGCTGGTTAATTATTCAGGTGAAAACTTAAATAAATTATTCAGAAGATGGTGTCAGTTGGACAAGACAAATCAGAGGTGTGTTCTGTTGAGGGTCTAGCTCCTGGAGTTTCCAAGTGTGTAATGTAACTAATGATATGCAGAGTTAAAAGATTGGTAGTAATAGTTGTACAAATTTATTATGCGGATGGATAAACAGAGCATGATTTTTACTTATGATATGCCTATTATAACATATAATTATAATTATAACACAACATGCATATTATAACGTTTCTTTTTCCCTGTTCACAGCTGAGGAATCTTCAATGTTACAAACCTACACTTAAAAATATCAAATCTTATTATGACAGATTTATTGCAATCACTACATCGTTTGAAATGAAAAGACTGATGTAGTCTTAAGTTTAGTTACACTCTACTTTCTTTTTAATACCCTTTTATTGCATGGTCCAAAACTTCCATACAACGATTACTCAAGAATGAGGAAAGCTCTGAAGGCTGTTTTGTCTGCGGACTGAAGCCAAACGTAAGATAATATGCATTGAGTATGAAGGTGAGATATCCTGACTGGATACAAGCAGACTTGGCATGCCTACGATCAGATTAACAGAGCACAGGGGAGCATACCCTGGTCTTCCATCAACATATTTACAATAAAGTCAACACCCCACAAGTAAAAGACAGTTGCACATCCTTCATCTGGCTGTGGCTGACAGCTTTGTTTTAGAAGCCAGTGCAATAATATGTTCAAACTCTAGGGACAAAAACATAGAATCATCTCCTTTATGCACTAGATCCTCGAGGGTATACAGCACTAATTACCATTTTATTGAAAATTAACCAGCTGATACATCAAATGCAATAGGAAAGAAGGGTCCCCTCGAAATTTTAAACCAGCGAACATGTTTTGAAGCTGAATAGCTATCATGAATCATAAGCTGATGGGCAGGATCAAGTTGACAGATTTGTTGGACACCTCAAGTTGCTGTGCATGGCTCAGCTTGCCTCAGGTTGCCACACACATGTGGCCATTGTGGAAGCTTGAGACAGGCTGGAGTCAGATGCTGATGCATTAGCTTTGAGCCCATTCATGAGTACTGACATGATCCAGAGACCAATCATTTACCTTCTCACCGGGCCTCTCAGTCTGAAGCTGGAGAGGCGACACGACTCCATTCAAATGAATGTAGTCACTGCCCTGTGGCAAAAAGTAAATGCGTGTAGTTATTTTACTTTATTTTAATGTTAATTAGTATATTAAGCTATTTCCAATTACATTATTGTCTATTTTAATAATTTCTCTTGCTTTTATCCCTGAACACTTTAAAATCCTGTTACATTCACCAAATGTTACGCAGAAGCAGTTTTGTAGATTTGGTAAGTGGGTCAAAAAACAGTGATTGTGGGTAAACACTTTAACTGATTATTTACAAGCAGAGAAACACTCAACCAAAGATATAAGTCAAATAATTACTTACCTAAGCATCCCCTAAGTTGCAAAACTATGACGCTAGATATTCAATAACACATCTAACTCAAACAGGTACTTAGTTAAGTCTCTCCAAGTTACACAACTACAATAGTACACATTCAACAAACAGGTACTTATCTAGGTCTGTATGCGTGCCGTTCTATTTGTTGTACGTTTTTGGAATGGTTCTTCAGCCCTGCCGCAACCCAGTTTGACAGGGAGCCCCTAGCTAAAAGAGGCAGTGTGTCTCATACTATTATTACATCCCTGTTCTGACATACTATTCTAAAATTGAATTGAATGATCTTTATTGTCATTATACACAGGTACAATGAAACTCTGCTTAGCTTCCTCTGTTTAGCCAATGGGAGAGAGCTGCCGCATCCTGTGACCGGGTCCATCGGTGACTGGCATGGCAGAAGTGGCTTTCAACCAGCCGATGGTGGGTAGGCTGGTGCCAGTGATGTGATGGGCAGTTTTGACCACCTGTTGTAGAGCCCTCCTGTCCAGTGCAATGCAGATTCTGTACCAGGAAAAGTCATGCAGTTTGTTTGGATGCTCTCAACTGCACATTTGTAGAATGACCTGAGCGTGGATGTGCAAAGTTCAGCTCTCTTCAGCCTCCTCAGAAAGCAGAGGCATTGGTTTTGAAAGAAGATCAATGTCTTTGAAGTTCTTAAGGATGTACTTTTTCTTTCTTCATTTTAATCAAATTCTACTGTCAAAGCTCATCACAACCAATTTAAATTCCTCAAAAACACAAAGTGCTGCAGGAACTCAGCAGGTGAGACAAGATCTATGGATATGGATAAACTGCCGACGTTTCAAGCCCAGGCCCCTCATCAGGACTGGTACGGAATGTGAAAGGCACCAGAGTGAAAAGGAGAGGGGAGGGGAAGGAGGATAGCTAGAAGGTGATATGTGAAACCAGGTGAGTGGGAAAGGTATAGGGCTGGAGAGGAAGGAATCTGATAGGAGAGGAGAATGGACCGTAGAAGAAAAGGAAGGAGGAGGGACCCAGAGGGAAGTGACAGGCTGTTGGGAAGAGAAAAAAGGTTAAAGTGAGGAATAGGAGATGAGGGAAATGTTTATTTTACCGATGGGAGAACCGATATTCATGCCATCAGGTTGGAGGCTACCCTGGCAAAATATAATGTCTTGCTCCTCCACCCTAAGGGTGGCCTTATCTTGGCACAAGAGGAGGCCATGGACCAACATGTCAGAACGGGAATGGGAATTGGAGTTAAAATGCTTGGCCAGCCGTAAGTTCCACTTTTGGTGAACGGAACAAAGGTGCTCGAAGAAGTGGTCCCACAGATTCATGATGTTAGGGCTAAATCCTGATTTTATTTATGATGCCCAGATCACAAAAATGAACAAAAAATTATGTTGACATATTACCCTCGGTGCAAATTATTAGTATGCTCTGTACTTCTTTGTAAATTTAGTTTGATGCGATACTTATTTCTGAAATTAAGCCTAGGAATTTAGCCTCAATTATCTTTCTCTGTGCACATTCTTAATAACACGGCAGTGTCAAAGCCTTAATCTGATTCACTTAATCAAATACATCGCATCACTTATAACAGTGGCAAGGATACTTTTAGAAATAAGTAAGGTATTAGAAATGAGAAAGTTAATGAAATTTAATTCATTTATAAATGGAGACCAAAGCCCTTTGCAATAATTGCAAAGTGGTTAGAAACGATGTTGATAGGGTTAATAAGGAACAATTGCATCAAACAGAAACCATAAATTTAGGAGTATCGTCTAAAAAACGAGTACTTTTTATGTGAAGGACTGTTTGCATGGGCACTAGCCTCCCCAGCATCCAGGATATTTTCAAGGAGTGATGCCTGAAAAAGGCAGTGTCCATCGTTAAGAACCCCCATTGGCCAGGACGTCCCCCCTCTCAGTGTTTCCGTCTGGGTCAAGGTATAGGAATCTAAAACCACACACTCAACGATTCATCATTTGGTTCTTCCCCTCTGCCATCAGATTTCTGAATGGGCGTTGAAGGCATGAGCACTACCTCATTACTTTTCTCTTTTTGCACTACTGATCTGATTGAACTTTTTAATATATGTTTACTTCTTACTGTAATTTACAGATTTATTGTTATGTATTGCAATATCCGTCGTCATGGCTATCCCTCGAGGTTGAGGATGGTGATCTTCATTCTGTTTCCACAGAGCGAAGACGCCTGTGCGTGTATTCGTTTAACGTGTTGCACTCCATGAGTGCAACATCAATACCTCACAAATCAACCAACTGATTCCAGTGGCATGGAAACCACGACGACGGGAGCTGATGGATTTGTCGCAGCCTTCATCCGCCTTCACAGCCGTTGAGTTCGAAGTAACTTCGTCCGCCTGTTCCACCGTTGAGGTCTTGGTTGGATTGTTCTTTGTCAGGGACCTCACCCTCGACCTTACCGCCATGGGTGACCCTACCAGGAGCATAGCTCCAGACGGCATCGCTCTCGGTATCTCAGGACCGCACAAGCTTCTCCTCCATGACAATCCAGGGAGAATATTGCAATGTACTGTTGCCACATAACAATACATTTAATGGCATAAACCAGTGACATTAAACCTGATTCTGATTCTGTTAAGACATGAAAATTTCTGCCAGAAGCTTGCAAGTGACAGAAAATCCAAAAGAGGTGTTTAAAGCAGATAGATAGTCTATATGTACTAGATACAAAGAATGATATTCTCAAATCACTCTTTGAGATAACTAGTGCAGGTATGATAAACAGATTATCTCTCTGTCTAAACTGTATTGATATAACCTTCAAACGTAATTTTACCCATTTTCAGTTTACAGTTTAAAGGAACACATCTCAGCGATCCAATTTCTGCTTCAGTTTTTCTCATCTTTCTTTATTAAACATCAATGGCTGTCGTTACTTGTTCAGTCCTTCCATCTTGCAACCTAGACGTTATTTTGCTTCCTTAATGTGTTAACGCCAAGGTTTTTTTTTGCCTAATTTTTTCTGTAGCCATTCTTTCTTTCTAATATGCGCCCTTCGTCAGTCTAAAAATTCTCTAACGATCTATTGCTGCAAAATGTGGACTCTCCAATTACTTGGATGAATGGATATCCAGGTAACGTTCACTGTAGGTATGACGGCTAAGGTGGAGCTGGAGATGATCCCAGTGGAGGGTCCCGCTTCTGTCATGTGGATGTGCTGTGGACAGCTATGACTGGAAATGGGGAAACAAAATGGTAAATAGTGGATACCAGGAACACTCAACGGAGAAAAGTGCATGTCAGACATACTCTATCTTTGCAGAAAATTTCTGATGCTGCACAGCATTGTCCTCAAGTTGATACTGGCAGCCAGCACTTCCACTGAAAGCGCCCACAAGGGGTTGGGGCAGATATGACTCTTAGACTGACATTGGGGTCAGGATGGACAGTAGGGCATCTAAGCATCTTCAGATTTGGATTCATTTATTTATCTTATGTACATACAGTGAAATGTGGTCATTTGCATTGATATCCAACACAACCTGAAAGATGTGCTGGGGGCAGCCCGTAATTGTTGCTACATATTCCAGTGCCAAAATAGCCCATGCTCCCAATTCTCAGCAGAACATCATGAAACTGAAAACAATCAGCAACAAAACAACAACAGCCAAACAAGTCTCTCTCCTCCCTCCCACACACCCACTCACATAAACAGAGAGGACCTCTCTGTTTGACTGGCCCCTGGGCCTCCAATCTTCATTGGACTTGCAGACAATGGGCCTATGACTTCCCCAATGGGTTCTCAGACAGTAGACTAGCACTTCAGCCATCTTTTTGGCCATTGTGAACTTTTAAAGGAATTAGATCTCAAAACCCTTCTTAACCAGGATTCTGTGGAATCTTAGGCTTCCGCGAGAGGTCGCTGGAGGTTCAGCAAGAGATTGGGATTTAAAAAGTAAACATTGTTTTTTGAACTTTGTGCAATGCGCGATGCTGGCCCCCGCATTGGTGGGTCGTGACCGAGCAGCCCCGTTAGCAATCTCGTTAGAGGTCTCTCAGCCCTGTAAGGCTGTGCACAATAGGACTGTGTTTATGTAGTTGAGTCCATTTTCAGTTTTTGACACGAGATAGGGGAGGCAGTTGATAATTGGTAAGCACTGTATTGCATGGTGGGAAGAACAGCAGGTTAATGAGGAGCATGAAGTACGTTTTCCAAACATTGAACAGACCTGTCCGACTTGGGCTGTGACATCTGGAATTATCTCTCTGGAATTACCTCTCCCCCAACTTCCCTTTACATGCTTCATTTCCCTATTTATTAGCCCCCATGTTTTACAGACATGTCTGATGGCCAGTTGAGATGGAAGAGAAGGTTTCTAGGCCCAGGCCTACAGACAATTTTGATAAGATGAATGATGAAGATTTACAGATTTCTGAGTCATTGCAACAACCGTCACAAAAAAGTCCTTCTTTACAATGAAAGCTACTTATCAGTGGATTTTACATGTTCTGGTGATCCAAGTCCTCCTATTCCTATATGCCTGTTCTGTGGCAAACAATTTACAAGTGCAGCAATGGCTCCAGCAAAATTAAAAAGACACTTAACTACAAACCACAGCCATATGACACATAAAAGTGCTGATTATTTTAAACGGCTATTGGAATTACAAACAGAGTAAAGCTTTTGTTAATGAAGTCACAGTCAGTAAAATATTTCAGGAAGCAAGTTCTTTAGTAGCAGAACTTATTACTCAGAAAAGGAAAAGTCACACAGCTGATGAGAACCAAATAATGCCAGCATGTAAAATTATAGTGAGTAAAATGATTGGACAAGATGCAGTACAAGAAATTGAGAAGGTTTCACTCTCAAACATTATGAGAAGTTGACATATTGATGGCATATCACATGTTTTGTGTGATAAACTGAAAAGCAACAGTTGTTCTATCCAGGTTGATAAGTCAACAGATTTCACCAATAAATGTCACATTCTAGCATTTGTAAGATTTGTAAGTGATGGTGAAAATTTCTGTTGCAAAGAGCAAGCAAGGGCCAAGATATATTTAATGTTTTGTCTTCATATCTGGAAACAAAGGGACTGTTTTGGAGGAACTGTGTTGGCATCTGTACTGATGGTGCCCTGTCAATGGTTGACTCCATGAGAAGTTTCGTTTCTCTTGTAAAAAAAGGAAAATGCAGACGTTGACACAACACACTACTTTCATCACAGAGAGGTGCAGATGTCAAAAACTCTTGAAAATGAAATGAAAAAACATTCTGGATGATGCTACAAAAATGGTTAACTTTATTAAACAAAGTCCAGTCACTCAAGAATGTTTTAAAAAAAACTGAGTGAAGACCTGGACGAAGAACACACTGACCTCCTGTTACATACATAAATCCAGTGACTTGGCAGAGGAAGATTCTCAACAAGGTGTTTGAGCTGAAAGGTGAATTGCAGGAGTACTTCCAAGAAAATAGTAGACCAGATATTGTTGAGTGCTTTGAAGATGAAGAATGGCTGCAGAAACTAGTCTACTTAGCTGACATTTTTCATCATATGAACCAGTTGAACAAGTCTCTGCAAGGCCCTGGAGAAAATGTGTTGACTTCATGCAACAAAATTCTTGGATTTAAAAGGAAACTGAATATTTGGAAAAATCATTTTGCAAAAGGAAATCTTGACATATTTCCACTGCTGCTTAGGCTTGAGGGTGAGAAAGGATATCAGAAAGTCTCGAATCTTATTGAAAACTACCTAGAAGATCTGCAGAACAAAATTGAACAGAGTTTTTCCATCCTTTCAACATAAGTGTATGACTGGGTGAAGAAAGAAAGAGATTCATGTCAAGAAAGGTAAGCTAAGCTTAGATACCTGTTTTTTTCAAGAAGGGTTGACTTAAAATTTATTCTCTACTCAAAAGAGCATTGACAATTATTTTTGGATTATTATATCTACAACTTACTGATGACGCTAACGTACCGTGAGCTGCAGATTTAAAACATTTTTATGCAGGGATTCTCTGAGACCCGAAAATTATTCCAAGGGTTCCTCTAGGGCAAAAAGACTAAGAAAGGCTGCCTTGGAGTTTAAATTCTGAGGGTACAAGTCACAACATATGCCAAAATGTTTCTATCAGAGGGAGAATCTTGAGCATGCAATAAACTTCATGACCTCCAGAATAACTCCAGCACTTTAGGGACATTAATGGTGATGGACTAACAGACATTTTTGAACTTCTTGATGTTATTTCTAATAATACTCCAGTAATTAATTTTTTGAAGATGTTAAATATTATAATGCATTTCCCAGTGTATCAGGTGGAAACCAGGGCTCCAGCAAGTAGGGTCTTGGAGTAGTTATAAAATAAGGGAGCAGTCATTTAAAATGGTAATGTTTAAGATTTTTTTTCTTGCAGAGTGTGATGAAGTTCTGGAATTTTCCACCCTGGAGGCTGAAGAAGGTAAATCACTGGTGATATTTGAAGAAAAAAAAAATAGGGTATGAAGATTGAGAAATTGAGAGCTCTGGGGAAGTGGCACAGATATGGAAATATGTGGCTGAGGTTGCCCATGATCATATGGAATGGTAGGACAGGTTTGAGGGGCCAAGGGGTTTACTCCTGTTCCAATTTTCTTTCATTCTTCTGTTTTTTTTACTATTCATGAGAGGGCAATGGTTAAACAGACCACGTGAAAGCCATAAACCACATCCACAAATGACCCTGTCTTAAAAGGCTGTGCTAGAATGCCCAATGCCTTTGACTGCATCAGGAGGTGGACTTCAATGATGACCCGGAGCCTAAGGATGATCAATGCATACTTCAGGATTTTGCTAAGTCCAACTTTATACCCACCAATAAAGAGATACAATGCTTGGATGTTAGGAGGAAACTGCAATTGAACACAACCCATTAGGTCAATGAGAAAAGGTAGGGAGATTAAGACAGGTTGAGAAAAGTGGGCAGTGCGGTAGGAAATTAAATAGGGCAGGAAAATGGGGATCATGAAATAAAAAGTCACCACAGTTTTGTGAGAGGAAATAGGGAGGAATCACTGTTTTGTAGGTTTTGTAGGTTAATCTGCTGTTGTAGGTTAATTCCAAACAGATGGTTGCTAGGCAACATTAAGCCTGATTATCAGCATTGCAGCCTTGCATTCTGAATGTCAAACATATAACAGCCTCACTATTTACAGAATTACACCGGGAGACTTCACAGCAATCCCTATGTCAAACAGATAATTATTAAAAAATCAGGATGGATCTTAGTTCTTCGCTTATATCACGTTTCTTGATATGGGTGAAGAACTAAGATCCATCATGATTGAAGTACACATGTATTTGATATAACCAAAAATTCAGATTCGCTGATAAGGTCTGGTATATTTGAATGAGTCTCTCCATTAGAAAATCTTCGTAGCATTGCTAAGTTAGTTTTAGAATTCCAACATTGTTCCTTGTTTCTTGTTTATAATGATTAGAAAGTTCTGTATAAATCATAAAAGGAATTTGTTCACTTTAATTTGAAGGATTGCAATCTGATTTATGTGGCTTGATGAGGAAGGGCTAATGTTTTTTGAGATGTGATGGAATTGCTGAGGCTGACTACTTCATGACAAAGAACTTGGGGGTGGCATGGTAGCCTAGCGGTTAAGATAACACTATTACAATGCCGATGACCCAGGTTTGATTGCTACTACTGCCTGTAGGGAGTTTGTGCATTCTCTCCATGGCTGCACAGGCTCCGCTTTCCTCCTACATCCCAAAGACATACATGTTAGGAGGATAATTGATCACATGGGCATGATTGGCTCATTGGGCCAGAAGGGTCTGTTTCTGTGCTGTGTGTATCTCTAAACAAAATAAATAAATAACTTGGTCTAGTCTGGTCTCAGTATGTTGGAGACGTTCACAAGAACCATTTTTAGGGATTTTAAGTTCAGTTGAAGGAACCTTACGCAAAAACAGAAATTTCTGGAAGCAGTCATGAAATTACGAAGCATCTGTCAAGAATGCCCTGACCATGCTTTTCTGGCATTGAACTTAAGGATATGGCAAGTGTGAGGCATTTAAACAAAAAGGGATTGAAGATCATGCAGGATTGGAGGTGGTGGTGGTGGGGGGGGCGTGAGAACACAAAGATAAAACACACTATGACCATGTGCAGTGGGAAATAAATGGAAGGGAATGTGGAATCATGTGAACAAGAATAGACACTTGAAACCTGTACTGCCAATTAAATTAATCTTGTACAGTCTATTATTTCAAGTTCCATTAAGCAGCCCAGTTCTTACAGACAAAACAACTGTATGTTAAAATATTCAGTTGAAAAACTATCATAAAATATATTCCAAATACCATAATAGTTTGTCTATGAGCGGTAGTCTTCCCCCTCCCCAGTCTTAAATAACTGAGGGCTCTGATTTTCATTTCTACCTCTTTGCTTTGAAAATTTCCACTTGATATATTAGTTTCTATTTTAAATCCTGCCTGCCTATTCCTGCTATCATCTTCATCACCTCAACTGTATAGTGACTTAAGCTTACAGATTCTATGGAATAAAAGTATATTCTGTAGAAGCTGTCCTCATATTCACCTCAACAACACACACAAAATGCTGGTGGAACACAGCAGGCTAGGCAGCATCTATAGGGAGAAGCGTTGTCGACGTTTCGGGCCAAGACCCTTTGTCAGGACTAACCGAAAGGAAAGATCGTAAGAGATTTGAAAGTAGTGGGGGGAGGGGGAAATGCGAAATGATAGGAGAAGGCTGGAGGGGGTGGGATGAAGCTAAGAGCTGGAAAGGTGATTGGCGAAAGTGATACAGAGCTGGAGAAGGGAAAGGATCATGGGACGGGAGGACTCAGAAGAAAGAAAGGAGGTGGGGGGAGCACCAGAGGGAGATGGAGAACAGGCAAACAACTAAATATGTCAGGGATAGGGTAAGAAGGGGAGGAGGGGCATTAACGGAAGTTAGAGAAGTCAATGTTCATGCCATCAGGTTGGAGGCTACCCAGCCGGTATATAAGGTTTTGTTCCTCCAACCTGAGTTTGGATTCATTTTGACAATAGAAGAGGCCATGGATAGACATATCAGAATGGGAATGGGACGTGGAATTAAAATGTGTGGCCACTGGGAGATCCTGCTTTTTCTGGCGGACCGAGCGTAAGTATTCACCTCCTTGAGTTGCTGACTGGTGAATGATTAGGGAAGAAGCCAAAACGTGAAGTGAGATTCACTTGATAGCAGAATGAGACGTAATGAGAAAAATCAAATCAAAAGACACGGACAATATACCGAGGACGTATGAGAAAGTTTATCAAAATGGGACATACGAGAAACAAAAGTAGAGTTGGTTTCAGTTGCCTTTCAGATTGGTAGAAGAATAAAATCAAACTGTACAAACAAGCTGGAGGAACTCAGCAGGTCGGGCAGCATCCGTGGAAATGAGCAGTCAACGTTTCGGGCTGAGACCCTTCATCAGATCTTGGCCGGAAACTTTAGGGTTAACTTGCTACATGAAGTAAGTTACAGCCTCAAATGTCTTTTAGTCTGGCACTTCCATTAATAAGTTCAATAAAGCCTGAGATAAATGCAACCAGGTTGCTGTAAAAGTGTGAAAAATGGAAATTATGTTCATTTCATAGTCTGAATGACTATTGACCCAAGCAGGGAAGCTCTGCATGAACAGAAGTCCTTCTCATTAACTGAGCAAAAGGAGCTGAAATATATATTGTATAGATGTAAACAACTGGTAGATTGCCCAATAAAAATTTTATGGTCATTAAAAAAAAACTTCTTCAGAATACCATGTACACTTACGAAAGGTAAATTATATTTAATGTTTCGGTTGTACGAATTGCTATTGAACCATGCAAAAATCACGTTTCAAAATATATTACTTGATTTTTAAATATAATTTATAAACCTCTGGCAATTATAATTTGCTATAACTTATTCATATCTGTATATTGTACAAACTTATTATTCAGATGATTTATTCTTTAAACAGATAACAACATTCATACATTGGCATTGAAAGTCAAACATGAAACATGATGATGTTGCTAATTACTGTGTGATACAAACGATTGTAATGAGAACAATGGAAAAGTCGAACCAAATGGGGCTCTTTTCTCTGGAAATAAGAAGGATTTGAAGACAGACGCAAAGGACACAGAACAGTACAGCACAGAAGCATGAAGGCACGTGCTCAACGATTCAGGAACACCTTCCCTTCTACCATTCAATTTCTGAATGAATATTGAACCCTTGGACACTACTTCACTAATTTTTATTCCTATTTTTGCATTACTTATTTAATTTAACTATTTAATATTTATATTTAGTGTAATTCAGTTTTTTTCTCTGTTTTTATGTTTGCTTTGTATCTCTGCTGCAGAGTCAACATATTTCATGACTTGTGCTGGTGATATTAAACCTGATTCTGAATCTGATTCAGGAACAGGCCCTTCAGCCCACAATATCTGCACTGAACATATTGCCAAATTAAACAGAACTCCTCTGCCTGTACATGGTCCATATTCCCCCTTTCCCTGCACGTTTATGTGTCTATGTGCAGTACATATATATAGCTAGGTTACCTAAGACAATTGCATGGTAATGTAGTAATTTCACACTATACTGCACTATCAGAATCAGAATCAGAATCAGACTTTAATCGCCAAGTACCTATGCACATACAAGGAATTTACTTCCGGCAAATGTTGTCTCTCTGCTCATAACAATAATAATGATAAATATAAATGAAAATATAGATTATACATACAGGTAGTGCAATCCAAGTAATAGTTAGCCGACAGTTAACTGGCAGTTAACTGTTCAGCAAAGTGACCGCAGTAAGGAAAAAACTTCTCCAGTGCCTATTAGTCTTAGTCTGGAGGGATCTGAAGCGCCTACCAGACGGAAGCAGATCAAACAGTCTGTGCGCAGGATGGGAGGAGTCCTTTATGATGTTCCCCGCCCTCTTCTTCAACCTGGAAGAGTACAGGTCCACAAAAGAGGGCAGGGAGGCTCCAATGATGCGCTTGGCAGTCCTCACTGTGCGCTGTAGTCTGGTTCTATCCTGCTTGGTGGCGGCTCCAAACCACACAATGATGGAGGTGCACAGGACAGACTCAATGACTGCAGTGTAGAACTGCAGCAGCAATTCCTGAGGCAGACCGTATTTCCTCAAGAGCCGCAGGAAATACATCCGCTGCTGGGCTTTCTTCAGGATGGAGCTGATGTTCAGCTATACTGCTGCACAATAAAATATTCATGATATAGGTGAGCGATGATAAGCCTAATTCTGATATTTGTCTATTCTGGACTGAGAGTGGGAAGGGGGCAGGGAGAGGGAAATCATAGTGAGGAAAGGGGGAAGGGAGAGGGGAAGGAGCAGGAAGCACCAGAGAGACATTCTGTAATAGAATTTAGAAATCTACAGCACATTACAGGCCCTTCAGCCCACAATGTTGTGCCAACCATGGAAATGACTGGAGAAACTGCCTAGTATTTCCCTAGCGCATAGCCCTCTATTTTTCTAAGCTCCATGTTCCTATCTAAGAAGCTCTTAAAAGACCCTATCATCTGCCTCCACCATCATCACCAGAAGTGCATTCCACGCACCCACCACTCTCTCTGTGAAAAACTTACCCCTGACATCCCCTCTCTACCTACTTCCAAGCACCTTAAAACTATGCCCTCTCATGTTAGCCATTTCAACCCTGGGGAAAAGCCTCTGACTATCCACACGATTAATGCCGCTCATCATCTTCTACACCTCTCATCCTCCATCGCTTCAAGGAGAAGGCCAAGTTCACTCAGCCTATTCTCATAAGGCATGTTCCCCAATCCTGGCAACATTTTTGTAAGTCTCCTCAGCTCTCTCTCTATAGTATCCACATCCTTCTTGTAGTGAGGTGACCAGAACTGAACACAGTATTCCAAGTGGAGTCTGACCAGGGTCTTATATTGCTGAAACGTTACCTCATGGCTCTTGAACTCAATCCCATGGTTGATGAAGGTCATCACAACATATGCCTTCTTAACAACACTGTCAGCCTGCGCAGTAGCTTTGAGTGTCCTATGTACACAGATCCCAAGATCTCTCAGATCCTCCACACTGCCAGGAGTCTTACCATAAATATTATATTCTGCCATCATATTTGACTTACCAAAATGAACTACTTCACACTTATCTGGGTTGAAGTCCATCTGCCACTTCTCAGCCCAGTTTTGCATCCTATCAATGTCCTGTTGTAACCTCTGACAATCCTCCAGACTATTCACAACACCCCCAACCTTGGTGTTGTCAGCAAACTTACTAACCGATCCTTCTACTTCTTCATCCAAGTCATTTGTAAAAATCACAAAGAGGAGAGGGTCCCAGAACAGATCCCTATGGAACATCACTGGTTAGCGACCTCCATGCAGAAAAGAAAACACCTACAACCACCCTTTGCCTTCTGTGGTCAAGCCAATTCTGGATCCACAAAGCCCGGTCTCCTTGGATTCCATGCCTCCTTAATTTCTGAAGGAGCCTTGCATGGGGAACCATATCAAATGCCTTACTGAAATCCATATACACAACATCCACTGCTCTACCTTCATCAATGTGTTTTATTACATCCTCAAAGAATTCAGTCAGGCTCGTAAGACACGATCTGCCCTTGACAGAGCCATGCTGACTATCCCTAATCAGATCATGTCTCTCCAAATGCTCATAAATCCTGTCTCTCAGGATCTTCTCCAACAACTTGCCACCACTGAAGTCAGACTCGCTGGTCTATAATTTTCTGGGGTATCTTTACTCCCTTTCTTGAACAAGGGAACAACATTTACAACCGTCCAATCATCTGGTACTTCTCCCGTCCCTATTGATGACGCAAAGATCATTGCAAGAGGCTCAGCAATCTCCTCCCTTGCTTCCCACAGTAGCCTGGGGTACATCTCATCCGGTCCCGATGACTTACCTAACTTAATGCTTTTCAAAAGCTCCAGCTCATCTTCTTTCTTAATGTCCAGAGGCTCAAGTGTTTCAGTCCACTGTAAGTCATCCCCACAATTGCCAGGGTCTTTTTCCCTGGTGAGTGCTGAAGCAAAGTATTCATTAAGTACCTCTGCTACCTCCTCTGACCCCATACACATGTTTCCACTATCATACCTGATTGGTCCTATTTTCACATGGCTCAACTTTTGCTCTTCACATGCTTGTAGAATGCCTTGGGGTTTTCCTTTATCCTGCTCACCAAGGTCTTCTCAGGGCTGCTTCTGGCTCTCCTAATTCCATTCTTAAACTCCTTTCTTGTAATTTTCTAGAGCTCTAACAATACCTAGTTTCTTGAACCTTTCGTAAGCTTTTCTTTTCTTCCTAACTAGATTTTCTACATCCTTTGTTCACCACGGTTCTTTAACCCTACCATCCTTTCCCTGCCTCAATGGAACATACCTATGCAGAACTCCATGCAAATGTTCCCTGAACATTTGCCACATGTTAGTTGTGCATTTCCCTGAGAATATCTGCTCCCAATTTATGATCTCAAGTTCCTGCCTAATAACATCAGATTTCCCCCTACCCCAATTAAACGTCTTCCCAAATTGTCTGCTCCTATCCCTCTCCAGCACTATGGTGAAGGAGATAGTTGTGGTCACTACCTCCAAAATGCTCTCCCATCGAGAGATCTGACACCTGATCAGGTTCATTTCCTAATACCAGATCAAGTACAGCCACTCCTCTAGCTGGCTTATCTACATATTGCATTTGTTTGTATTTGACTATTTTGGCTGGAAGGTCCTTTTCCTGCACTGTATCTCTAAATAAAAATAGGTAGTCATAACTGTAAAATGGTGAGGAATATTTCAATGGGACTTCAGAAGAAATTTCTTTTAAGTGACAATGTGAACCTTGTTTTCTCAAGGATTTAATGAG
The DNA here is from genome assembly GCF_048418815.1 of Hemitrygon akajei. Taxonomy (NCBI): domain Eukaryota; kingdom Metazoa; phylum Chordata; class Chondrichthyes; order Myliobatiformes; family Dasyatidae; genus Hemitrygon; species Hemitrygon akajei. The sequence continues at coordinate 18,553,016 of NC_133139.1, read as the reverse complement.
ATAAATGACTTAAGCATATTCAAAGGGAAACTGGAAATATGAAATGACAAAAGGAATAATGGATTCACTAACAGGATCAGAAAGAAGGAAATGCTTCCATTTCTGTACCATCTTTCAGAACCTCAGCTCATCCAAAAGTGTATTCTTCTTCAGCCCCATCACCCTTACTTGGGCATAGGCTTCTGAGAGCAGCTTGCCAGAGTCCTCTGTCTTGGGCTGGTCTGTAGGTGGTTCTGAACAATAGAAGATTGGTCAGCCCTGTGGCCTCCGCAGGCGTTCAGTTTTCACCATGCGATTTCACACGTCATAAGCGCAGATCTTCCCTCTTCCAGGGATAAGGTCTTTGAAGCTTCTGTTAACGTTTCTATAGCCCTGGGTTTTTATGAGATGGGGTTGCCAGCCCCATGCCCAGCCCTCCTCCTTTTGCAGCTGGCCTTTAAATCAGTCGTGTCGGAAGTGTATTATGGCCAATTATTTACCTCAATGTGTGGTCACTGCTACAATGTAGGAGAGACAACGGTAGATTAGATACTGTGGAATGAGAGAAACTTAGATCGAAAGGAATACTGCTTGCACTCAGCCATTCAAATGGAAGTCTGGGACCTCCCAACAAATTGCTGGGCTTTAATCTGCCATCTTGTCCTACTGTTCACACATATCATTCAGCAGTGGGACTTTGCATCTCTAGAAATCCCCAGCATTGCTCTGGGCAATCACCATTCAGATTTCAGTGGCATTAACAGATTTAGGACACAAAAGGTAAAAGTTACTTCCAAAAGGTAATTAGGGGACATTTATCAGGGGATAAGGTGAGTTTGATCTGGCTCATTATAGCTAAACTTTCAATAACTGTGAAGGTTAATATACTGATGTCAATACGGAACCAAGTTCTTACATGGATGGTGCCTGTGTATAGCGGTCCTTTGGTCAACATCTTCTAGATAGATTATGAAACCATATATTTCACTTGTTTTATGTCTTTCACATTTGTTTTTCATCTTGAATATGGTTCTGGAACTGTTGGAGCCAGTGGTTTGCAGTTTGGAGATCGTTTGGGTGTCTCAGCGCTCTGCAGTCTCCAAGAGGATTCCGGGAGGCAGAGGCAATATGACAAACCTCATGGCGAGAAGACTGCAGGGTATGTGGCGATGTTCAACTCCTCTTTGCTGATTAAAGCTTCCATTGTTCGCTGATTAAAGTGATGAGGGAGATTGAAACATCAGGCAAATGTGGAAGGTGAGCGCTGGCTGCCTGCCTTTTGATTGCTGGTGAGATTACTTTACTGCCAGAGAGAGGAGACTGCCTTTTGATCACTGGTGGGATCGCTCTGCTACAGAGAGGGGAGACTGCCTTTTGATCACTGGTGGGATTGCTCTGCTACAGAGAGGGGAGACTGCCTTTTGATCACTGGTGGGATCGCTCTGCTACGGAGAGGGGAGACTGCCTTTTGATCTCTGGTGGACTCACTCTGCTACAGAGAGGGGAGACTGCTTTTTCATCGCTGGCGCGATTGCTCTGCTGCCACAGAGAAAAAGGCCTGCCACTGTGTCCGGAGAAAGTAAACCAGGTTTTCCATGTTTCTGGATGGGGACTTGGGCTGTAGACTTACAGTCTTATAGTTTTTTATATTCTGTTTTTCTCAACTGAAATTCTAATTTTTTTGTGTGCGGGGAGGTGGGGTTTGGGGTCGATGATTGTGCTGTCATTCTCTTCTTTCTTGGTTTCATGGTTAACTGGAGAAGAAGAATTTCTGAATTGTATACTTTGTTAATAAATGGAACACTTGAACTGTTTTTTTTTGTGCCTTACACAAATGGGGATCACACAGCTATTATAAATAAGATGAAGAAAATTCACCTCACCAAAACAAGGCACAATTCAAATCACAAATGCAACATCGTCTCCATTTCCCTCCATCGATGCTGCCAGACCTGCTGAGTTTCTCCTGCGTTTTATTGTTGTTGCAGCATTATTTTAATACATTTGGGGAGTTTCTAGTAGTGCTGTATTATCCACATCTGGATGTTCATAGAAATACAATTGAAAAGTGAGCAGTGACTGGTTCAGCCTGTCTTTGTGCAGTGTAACTGAATTCTGTCAAACAGAAACAGAAATTGATATAATCTCAGATTGGGCTCATGAGAAAGCACCATTTTTAGTCTCCAAGTGTTCTATTTATAGAGCAGCCCAGATTTGAGCTTAATTAAATAGGGGAATTTATAACTTCATGTCTGTGTTCATTAATATTGTTAAGCACCAGCTTTGGGCTCTATATGAAATGGCTATTGTTTTGCAATGAAGATTTTGGGAATCATATCAATGGAAATACAGTGGTTTCTGGTTAACTGGGCCTTTGGTTAATCAGAACAGCCACTTATTTGGGACAACTCTGAAAGAACGAAAACTAAACGAGAAAATTGGGACATTACGCTGCTTAACTGGGGCAGAATACTTGCTGAACAGTTTCTAACTAGCGTCAGTGGTCGTTAGACACTACACAGAGCTTAGAGTGAAATTTTTAAGTACAGTCAGTTGTGCGTGTTTTTGTTCAAAAAACAGTGATAGCTGTCACAGATAGCTGGCAAGAAAAAAGCAGTAAGACAATTCAAAACTGTTTTGCTTACTGGCTTGAGAATGCCAGTAATGGCTGGAAGTGAAAATGAATGATTCTATTTGGAAAGTTAGGAACCACGAAGAAATTGAAGACATCTACAATCATCTTGAATGTTACAGTGAAAATGAAGATTTAGAGGATGCAGTCGGCAAAAGCATTGTAAGAAAGTGGTCCATTATCCTTGCTGATTTTGTTGATTAACAGTACAGTCAATTAAAAGAACGTGGCAGTACACACTGGGTGAATTCCTCTGTTGATACTTATTAGGAACTAATAGACAGTTTAATGGTACTGTAATAGTATAGATAGTATTTTAATCTGTTTTGATTTAATTTAACTACCTAATTTGTTACTCGGTTATATGGTAGTTTGCCTTTTTTATACTTTGTTAACTACCTTCATGAATCTTTGGCTAACTGGGGTAGCTGCTTCATCGGGCCAAAACTTTAAGGAAAAACTTCTTCTCCCAGAGAGTTGTGGGGGTCTGGAATGCACTGCCTTGGAAGGTAGTGGAGGCCAATTCTCTGGATGCTTTCAAGAAAGAGCTAGATAGGTATCTTATGGATAGGGGAATCAAGGGATATGGGGACAAGGCAGAAACCGGGTATTTATAGTAGATGATCAGCCATGATCTCAAAATGGCGGTGCAGGCTCGAAGGGCTGAATGGTCTACTTCTGCACCTATTGTCTATTGTCTATAAAATGTACTGGTCCCAATGTGTCCCAATTAACCAGAATCTATTCTATAAATAAATATTGCTTTAATCAACAACTTTTGGTATTATGACCTCCATACTTAAAATGCATTTAGGTGTTAATAACTATTTTATAGATACTGTGTTCTTCTGATGGCTCAATGTCTAATTTTGAATGCAGAAGTTATCATGAAATTGACTACTACTCTGTGCAGTTCACACAAGCTCGTGCAATCTAAACGTAAGTGCTCACTTCAGAAAATAAGTTCCACAAAGATGACATTAAAGTAAAAGTTTTATTTATTTTAGGAGCTGAAATCCATGCAAAACTATGGCATAGATTTGTAGATTGAGATTGTTTTGATAATAATGGAAGAATTAAATAGTTGTTAATTTCTAATATGTGAATGCCATCTTTGCAAACAGTAAACCAGATTACATTATGCTGTGTAATGTGACGTTACTCCTTTCTGCGTTATAATTTCAGGTGTCACCCACACTGTCTAAAGAATTTTTTTTTCTAATGAAACAAATCATCCAGTCATTATATCATTATGTGTGAGAGTTTTCTACGTTTAAATTGGGTGCCACAAGTTCTACATTATAAGTGTGACTACATTTTAAAAGGTGTTTCATTGCCTGAAATTATGACAGGTACTATAGAAATGCAAAGCATTTAGGATGAGCAGGGTCAGATGTTGAACTTGCTTGGGAAAAGAGTTTCACTTACCAAGCACAAGAAAATCTGCAGATGCTGGAAATCTAAGAGCAAGCACAAAAAGCTGGAGGAGCTCAGCAGGCCAGACACCATCTTGGTCCCTGAAGGGTCTGGGCCCGAAACATCAATTGTTAACTCTTTTCCACAGATGGTGCCTGGCCTGCTGAGTTCCTCCAGCATTTTGTGTGTGTTATTTGCCAAAACCTGGTTGTAAAGACCTGGTTGTCATTCATTTAACCTGGCCGCTTAAACTCTCCATCTGGTGTATGAGTTTCCAGTGAGAACTGTCCTAGACTTTAAAAACTGCTCTAGCAGGTGCCTCAAGGAGTTAAGAATATACAGACGAAGAAATGACTTATGCAGGGACCAAGGTAAGTAATTAGTGCTGGCAGAGCAATCGTAAGTTACATCCAATAAAGCAATCACAGGTGAGCTCTGGAAACAAGTCAGTTCTTGACAAGGGTGATGAGTACGAAACATGAGACAGCAAAGGAATTAAAGACCATAGCCCCTGGTATTCAAGACTTTATGTAATTATACAAAAAAGAAAGAACTAGCATTTATAAAGAAGATTATTACCTCCCTAAAATACCCTGAAGCTCATCAGATCCAATGAACTAGTTTTACAGTGCACCACATTTTGCTATACAAATACTTGATATAACTTCATATGGTAAGATCCCACAGTTCATTAATGATATAAATTACCAGTAAGCATGCTTCTGGTCAGAAAGTGAAATGTAGGTCAGGACGTCTGGAGAAATGGCTGTGCTTCTCAGATTAGTAGACAGAGATCATTTATACCCATCTGAACAGATAAGTACTACTTCAGAAACATTTCTAACCTTGCAACTCTACACCCGTATTGCACAGGAATGTCAATGCAATTTTTGTGATGAAGATTTGCAATAGAGATAGAACACATAACCAGCTGGCCGCTAATGGAATCTATGCTTCCAACAGCAACTCATCTCAATAGGTTTCAGTGGGTCAATAGGTACAGTTAATGTCAGAGAAATGTATACAATATACATCCTGAAATTCTTTTTCTTCACCAACATCCACAAAAACAGAGGAGTGCCCCAAAGAATGAATGACAGTTAAATGCTAGAACTCACAAGCAGCAACAAGGTCACGACCCACCCTCCCCCACCGAGCACTCAAGTGTGTAACAAAGCGTCCATAAAGACACAGACTTGCAGTACCCCAAAGACTACTCGTTCACCCGGTATTCGACATACCACAGGCTCTCTCTCCTTAATAAGGAAAAAGAGGTGTCCCTATTTCACAGCGAGAGGGGAGACATAACAAAACAACTCACAGATTTCTGGTGTTAGAAGTCCGTTGTATTGCTTTTTCTGAGCTTTGTTTCGCCGGGCACAGAGCCAACAGCAAGCCCGCTGCTTCCGACCTTCCTTGTTTTCCTGTGATGCATCAGTCACTGTCGGCAGTGGCAGTGAATCTGCCCACCTCCAGAGCCATGAAAATACAGCACGCTGAAGGTGTGCTAGTCTTCTAGGCCATGTCCTTGGCATATCGAAAAGCAGCCGGTCGTGAGGCCTTGACAGCAGGTCCCATTCCCGCAAAGAAACGACGACAGAGTGTAACTCCAAGTCAAGGTCTTCAAAAGAACCTTGAAAGGGAAAAACAGAAGATTCAAAGATAGAAATAAAGCTGTTTCCAAAGATGCAAGCAAAGGAGTTGCCGTTTAGCGCCATCATCACTCAGCTCAGCTCTCCAACTCTAAACCATGTGCACGTTTAAGATCTCCAGCAAATTAAAACTGGAGCGCCACAGTAGTACAGTGGTTAGTGTGACACTATTACAGCTCCAGGCATTGGAGTTCAGAGTTCAATTCCGGTGCCATCTGTAAAGAGTTTGCATGTTTTCCCCATGACCATGTGAGTTTTCTCCAGGTGCTCCTGTTTCCTCACACAGTCGGAAGACATACCAGTTAGTAGGTTAATTGGTCATTGTAAAGTTGTCCTGTCATTAGGCTAGCGTTAAATAGGTGGGTTGCTGGGCAGCAAAGCATGTTGGGATGGAAGGGTCTAATCAATGCTCGAACTCTAAATAAAACAAATAAATAAAATTTAGAATTTACTTCTGGCTATTAAGACCATTACTTTCTTTCAACCATCTGCAAGTTTCCTATCAAAATCATTACTACCTCTGAAGAAGTTACTGGAGTTAAAATATTGGTTTCAAAACTGAATAACATATGTTAATGAACCTCTTCTTGTTATTTTAACAGAGTCAATCAAAATTAAACAGATTAACACCATAATTAAAGTATCAGCTAGAATAATCTTCCATAAGACTATTTTGTGTTCTCTGCTAAGATTAAACAAACATAATTTACAATCCCATGCTAAGGTGGGGGTGGGGGAGAAGACGCATTTTTATTTATTAATTAACCAGCCTTTAAATGAAAAGGATTAACTACACTTGCTGGCCCCATCATCAAGATAATCTCACAACCAATGATCACACTTTAAGGACTCTTCATCTCATCTCATGCTCTTGTTATTTATTGCTATTTATTTATATTTGCATTTGCACTGTTTGATGTCTTCTGCACTCTGGTTGATCTTTCATTGATCCTGTTATAGTTACTATTCTATAGATTTGCTGAGTATGCCCACAGGAAAATGAATCGTAGGGTTGTATATGGTGACAGATAAATAGTTTGATGATAATAATTACTTTAAACTTCGAACTTTGACCAACAGATTGTAATTGTCAGTAATGATTCTTTTCCCCTTCCTGATAAAGTACCTACAGACACCAGCAAACCACCTTTTGCACTTGTATATATTACATAGTTGATTTTTCTTAAAATTTGTTGAATGCTTTTGTTTGCCGGTTTCATGAATAGCGGGAATCACAAAACATTTGTTGATATTCAGTGGAAGTTATTTCAGATAATAGTTACAAATCAGTGCCTTGGCAAAGCGTATTGGATCAGATGGTGGAAGATTCAATTGCAGTGCGTAATCTGAGTTTTCATCAAGCTGTGCCTTTGGACAAGGCAGCTTCGTCATTGCAATCAGCCTAAGTGGTTCTTGGTAAGTTAGAGACCGCCACTGTGCCACAGAAAACAAGCAGCAGCTGCGAAAGGAGAGAATGAGAAACCAAAAGACCCAACCACTAACCACAGCCACCACTGCACCAGGACACGTGGAACCCCGACTGGCCTCTCCAGCTGCTCGAGGACCCACCATCACACTCACCTCGAACGATCGCATTACTAAGTTATAGTGACAGGCGGGAGTACGGAGTACTGCACAATCCTCTCCTCTCTTCCACTTCTCCAGCCAGAAGCTTCTGAGCATTACAGCAGCAACAATTCTTGCTTCCAGATATATTGTGTCTTTCACAGGACACACCAAATTAGTCCATGTAAAATGAGGATAGAATGTGTCACACATCCGGGGAGGCACAAGAATGGGTGAAGGAAGTGGATGTTCAGCAGCTGCTGCTGCTGCCTCACATTTTCAATGACCAGGTTCAATACTCACCCTGGGTGTAGGTCACCCTCCTTCTGTGACTGGGAGAGTATATCGGGAGTAAACCAGGATAGCAGGAGATATAAGTACCACATACTGGCAGACGTGCAGTTTAAACTACCACCATTGTCAGTGTCTACACTGAAGATTGAAGAATCTGTCCCTGTGCTGTGTGGTTTTATGTTCAGAGTTGATATGAACTGAAACCCAGCATCTGATATCATGATAGAGACTGAATCCATAAGTAACATCAAAACGTTGTCGATAGGGACGTGAATACAGCCAAAGGGGTGGCTATTTTGCTACCGTAATGACCTCTTGCGTAGGGAGGTACAGTATTGAGCAAAAGACTTAGGCACATATGCTGTATATCACGACGGTGCCTAAGACTTTTGCACAGTACTGTAGTAATTTTGTGTATTGTACTGTACTGCTGCAACAGTACAGTATATGTGATATGTGTCTCTATTGTGGACTGAGAGAGGGAAGGGAGCAAGAAGAGGGGAATCGTAGTTGGGAAAGGGGGAAGGGAGAGGAGAGGAAGTGGGAAGCACCAGAGAGACATTCTGTAATGATCAATAAACCAATGACCTTGCTTGGTGTCTCAGGGCTGGGTGTGTCTGTACCTGCACCACTCCCTGTCCTGTCACTCCTTCTCGGCCACCTGCACCACGTCCCTCCTGCGGCGCTCCAAACTGACCCTTTCCAACATCCGTTGCTCCTGCCAGATTACAAACTCGCTCTCCGCTCTATGTTGACAAGTACAGTACTGTGCAAATGGTTTAGACACCTTGTCTATACATATGTGCCTAAGACTTCTGCACAGTACTGTAGCTGAACAAGCTGGTGGAGTGTACATTAGGATGATAGGTTACAAAACAATTCTGGGGAAATGTGACAAACAAGTTTACTGGTGAGAATTATGATTTCCTAACGGAGAAGAAAGATGGAGAGCTTCACAAGAGAATCCCAGATTTAGACAGTTGTTGACTAACTCAGCAACAATAATTAAATCTCTACTGAACTCCTTCTTATGCTTCACCAAACAAAAATTGTGATATCCTTAATCTCGCCTGTTAGAAAGCAGCCAACTCTACAAACATTGCAGTTGAACCTTGAACCTACTGACTCTGCACTTTGCAAGGACACTGGTTTCACTCATTAGACCATTAGGGAGGCTTACACTCCCACTAGTTTTATATTAATTGGCTCAGTTTCCCAGCTAAAACTGAATTTGCTTTTGTTTAAGCGACTACCGGTACTATTATTTGGCTCAGAGACATCTGTCAATAAATGTTACCAATCTTTGTGGAAACTCACTTTATTTCATTTATCAGGTTCAGGGATCACCAGCAATGAAAAACAGAGACGATCCTCAAATAATACCTGGGAACATCTGTTGTGATTTTAATAAGTTCCACGAATGAGCATGCGGAGAACCAATGTTACGCTTTTCACTTCATTTCACAACTGTGCTGTCTTCTGTATTTATTGAATAGAAACATAGCATCAAAGTCAGCCATCTGGCCCATCATGGGTTTGCAAACTCTTTGAGAGAACTGGTGCAGTTCAGATCACCTCTTTGATTATATCCAAATTCTTATGTCATCCTTTTAATGTTATTTATGGATTTAATCTCTATCTTGACTTAGGTGGTGGGTTTCAGGTTATATCAGCTCATAGAACACTGAAGAGCACAGACCCACAATATCTTTGCTGAAAATGGTGCAATTTTAATCTGGTCCACATCCCTCCATTCTCTGCCTGTTCAGGTGTCTGTCTAAATGCCTGTTAAACTTTGCTCTCATACCTGCATCCACCACTTGTGCTAGCAGCATGTTGCAGGCACGTACTGCTTTCTATGGTGACACCTCTTTTCCCCTTTATTAGGGAGCGAGCCTGTGGCAAGTCCATTTGTTGGGTGAACGATTAGTTTGTGTTGTACTGCAGATTATGGTCTTTCTTGGGGGCTTTGCTATTGCTTGCTTGGTGGGTGGAGGGTGCTGATGCTTTTTTGTGGAAGTGGGAGGAGATGGGGGAGGGTCATTGCTTTGCTGCTGCTTGTGTGTGGGAGGGCCAGTGGGGGTCTTCGGGTTTCTGACATTTTTAGTGTCATTCATTCTTTGGGGCACTCTTCTATGTTCATGGATGTCTGCAAAGAAAAGAAATTTCAGGATGTATATTATAGACATTACTCTGATATTAAATGGAACTATTGAACTATCTATAAAACTTGACATGCAAATCTTTTTTAATCATTACCCACTGTCAGCTTAAAGCTATGCCCTCTAGTAATTGATGGCTCCATCCCAGGAAAAGGACTATCTACGCTGTCTACTTCAGTCATGATTTATTTTCTTCTATCAGGTCATTCCTCAGTCTCTAACACTCCAGAGAAAACTATCTGAGTTACAAGACCATAAGATATAGGAGTAGGATTAAGCCATTTGGCCCATCGAGTCTGCCCTGCCATTTCATCATGGTTGATCCATTTCCCTCAGCACCAGTTTCCTGCCTTCATCCCATATAACTTCACACCCTGTCTAATCAAGAATCTATCAACCTCTCCCTCAAATATTCCCAATGACTTGGTCTCCACAGCAACCTGTGGCAACGAATTCCACAGATTCACCACTCTCTAGCTAAAGAAATGCCTCCTCATCTCTGTTCTAAATGGACAGTCCCTTTATTCTGAGGTTGTGCCCCTTGGTCTAAGACTCCCCACCAAAGGAAACATCCTCTGCACATCCCTTCTACCGAGGAATTTCAATATTTGATGGGTTTCAATGATCCCCCCCCCCCCAATTCTTCTGTATTCCAGTGAGTACAGGCTCAGAGCCATCAAATGTTCCTCATATAATAACCTCTCAATCCGAATCTTTTTCGTGAACCTCCTTTGAGGCTCACGAAAATGAGGTTTAACCAACCTTTCCTTGTAGCTAATGCTCTCTAATCCAAGCCATATCCTTGCAAACCTTCTCTGCATCCTCTCCACAGCCTCCACGTTCTTCTTGTAATGTTGTAATGACCTGAAGGCACACAAAATACCAAATGCAACCTAACCAAAGTATTTCTTACAGCTGCATGACTTCCTAACTTATACACTCAACAGACTAAATGCTTTTTATCTGTTTAGTTATTTATTGTGATACAGTGTGTAATAAGCCCTTCTGCCCCTTTGAACCATTTCACCTAGCAACCTCCGATTTAGCCCTAGCCTAATCATGGGACAATTTACAATGCACAATTAACCTACCAACCCGTAACATTGTTGGACAGACAGCGGTGGGGACTTGAATCCAGGTTGCTGGTACTGTAAAGCATTGTGCTAACCAACTACGCTAACGTACCGCCCCACGATGAAAGTAGGTATGCTGGGAAACCATCTTATCTACTTGTGTTGTCATTTTCAGGGAGCTATGGTCTAGCACCACAAGACTCTCCTGTATACTAATGCTCCTAAGGGACCAGTTACTGTATACTTTCCTCTTAAATTTGACTATTCAAAGTGTAATACCTTACATTTGTCTGAATTAAACCCTATCTGCCATTTCTCTGCCCACAGTTTCAGATGATCTACACTTTGCTGAATCCTTTTGACAACCTTCCTCCCTAAGTACAACTCTACCAATGTTTGTGTCTGCTGTAGGTTTACTCATCAATCCACCTTCATTTCCATATATCTGTGTCCATCAATGGAGGTCCCAATACAGTTCGTTACAGGACACCACTAGTCACAGATCCCCAGTCAGAATAACACCCTCCACTACTATCATCTGCCTTCTAAGGCCAAGCCAATTTTGAATCTAATTTATCAAATCTCCATGGATCCCTTGTGGCTTAATCTTATGGATTAGTCTACCTTGAGGGCCTACGTTAAAAGCTTGTTTAAATGGTTAACAAATGTTCTCCACATCTGTCCTCTTGATCTTTAGCTCGTGACGTATCAAATCCTACATCACTTTTGTTCCACTGCTCTAATACAAGGCGAGACAGATTCGTGCTGGGATAGATCAAAAAGTAATGTGACTTGCGAAGAGAAATCAATGTGATTGAACAAGGTCTTTTGTTTGTAGCAATTGTTTGGCTGACTATCTGTTTTGAACCTTTGTGCCACACTCTTGAGATCGCAACAGATTGTTCTCTAAGCACATTTAGCTTTCACAAAAATAGAACAGTTTAAGTTGCTTGATGGTGTCTGACTTCATCCTGGAAATGGTTTCTTGATAAGTATAGGCATATTGAAGTTTTCCGAATGCTGCCAAGGACAGGTCAAGACCTTATGGAAACAAATAACTCAATGCTGGCGGGTAGCTGGTTAGTGAGTGCTGTTAACTTTTAAGAGGAATTGATGCCAATTTATTCCAGTTCTTTTACAGCTAATGCTTGTGAATACACACCAGTCTTAACAAAACATGCCTTTTTTTAGAAATGTAATTGCATCCCACAATAATTCATGATATTTACTATCAAGTCTAAAAAGCACTGAATAAATACCCTGTGGATACATCAAACCCATAATTACTGAGATATTTGTTTCCCATTTCATATCATGTCACTTTAGCATTGATAAGAATCATTATAACATAAGGAGGAAAGTATTTATAATTCATAAAATGATGGGCATTTTTCCTAAAGATTTAAAAATATCAACATTTGGGTTAGTTTAGGTTAATTCAACACAGCACAAAAATCGGAACAGTTTTAGATATTCATGAGGAATAAATAAAACTGCGCAACACGATGTACTAACTCAAATGATTTAAGTCGGTTATTAAAATTGTATTGACTAAGGATTGTGGTGAAATGGCTTAGCACACTATCATTTTGCATTCAGAGTTCAGATTTGAAATGAAACCCAAATTCATGACATGTGAATCTCCTTTTAATCTTTACTGCTAAGCTTGGATGTAAAATAAATTTGACAACTTGCAACACATTTCCTGACAAGAAACATAATAAGTGGTATAGCATATAAAAGTGGTTCAGTTCAGAACTAAATTAATGGACATTTCAGGGAACGTACATCAATATGGAGGTAATTTTATATTTACGGTCAAGTGTACATTGCTCACGAATAATTTCTAATTTTACTTTGCAATCTTGTTCTCTCTTCTAAAAATAAGTGTCTTTATAAACGTAGTGCAGCTCTTTGGGGAGTGATTTCAATGTTGACCTTCCTTCACATTCTCAGGAAAGGACAACCAGCAGTTAATATCACAAACCACCCGATCCTGCAGGCCAAAAGGGCATAAAATGTACAGACAGTCCTGATGAACGGGGTTGGCCTGAAATGTCTCTCCATAGATGCTGCCTGACCTGCTGAGATCCACCAGCATTTTGTGTGTGCTGCAGCCACTTTTACTGTGCTCACTTCAAAATTCAAAATTGTTTAATGTCATTTCCAATACATAAAAGTAAAGAAGAACAAAATTGTTACTCTGGATCCGATGCAGCATGATAAAAAAAATTAAGATAAAGAGTACAATAGTAAAATTATGCAATAAACATAAATACATAAAATAGCTTATATACATTGATTGTACATCCATAAGGTGATGCTAGACACAGGAGTGTCTGTACACAAGGTCTCTGACAGGAAATGATAAAGTCGTGGTGGTGGGTTGGTGGGAGGACTTGTTGATCAGACTTACTGAGAAAAGTTACTTAGAAAAGTAACTGTTTTTAAGTCTGGAGGCCCTGGACTGGATGTTACATATTCTCAACTATGCTGAGAGTGGGACAAACAGTCCATGAGCAGGGTGAGTTGGATTCTTCATAATGATACTGGGCCTTTTCCAACTCCTTTCTGTATTTACGTCCTTAACGGCAGGTAGACATTGTACTGCACTGTGCTTAGTCAATTAGCATTTAAACATTTAGTTTGATTAGTGTTGTATCTCTAGGGCTGAGACCCACATTTTGTCATGTGTAATTCAGTCACCCTGACCTTCCTGATCCTGAATTCCTCCCTAGATTTGCCATTCACAGCTCCTTAGCCACACCTTCCACTTCTGCTCTGCCTTATCATACCTGGACCAGCAACCTCACTCACTTATGGCTCTCACACTCCAACACAGAGGCCCCAGGCCTCTGTTAATACAGAAAATGTTCCATGTCCTAAACCGTTTCTGACACCTGACTAAGACACATCCACATCCATATTTGCCAGCGATACTAGCCGTGATAGAGTTTTGCTTTTCTAGTTTCTAAGTCTCTGGCATTCATTAACCATTAAAATTAAGGGAAGTTTCCACAGAGTTTGTGTGAAACTAGAACTGAAGGTCATGGGTTAAGTGTGAAAGGCGAAATGTTTAAGGGAACCTGAGAGGGAATATTTTTACCATCAGATGGTGGTGCAAGTGCAGAACGATCTGCCTGTGAAAATGGTGGATGTGGGTTAAATTTCAGCATATAAAAGAAATCTGGATAATACCAGGATAGGAGTGGTCTGAGTGGCTATGTTCTGGCTGCAGGTTGATGAGACTGGGCAGGATAATACTTCGGCATGGACTATATGGCCAAGAGCCCTGTTTCTGTGCTGCAGGGCTCTATGACTCTATAAGCAATACAAACATTTAAAATAAAACTAAGATTCATTTAAATAAAATATAGATGAAAACAATGCTTAAATCAGTAGTAAGTAATAGTCAGGGCAACATTACTGGGAGGAAAATCTCCAAACTCACCTTTACAGTCTCCTGGTCTCAATGTCTATGTTACATCTAATCTGGTGCAGGAATTTCTCAAGCACTTGGGTTGGGATAAGGACCACCATTGGTCCTATGGGGAACCCAGTGGTGAAGGAACTCACAGGCTCCCCCATTGGCCTGTGCATGGGAATTGCATTGGGTGGGATAGACCAGACTGCCAAATTGTGCTATACCATCATCCTGCAGGCAAGCAGATTTCAGCTTTTGCAAGTATAGCTTTATTATTCTGAGAACGTGACCAAAACATCAGATGAGCATTTAAAAATTAATGAAAAAGACCACAGAATGACAGGGTATAAGAGGATGGGTTGCTCAGGAGTAACCTAATTCGACTCACTCTCTGCTCTTGCTCCTCAACCCTGCAAAATGCACTGCTTCAAACACTTATCTAATATCATTTTAAAAATGATGACTGAAACAGCCCTCATCTCCTTTGGGCAGTGCATCTATAGACCTCTGTACAGATAACTTTTTCTTGCTGTTTTATACTGCCGTCATTTAAGACCATCTCCTTTAATATCGACTTGCCTCATTTTTTTTAAAACAAATCCAGGTCAACAACATATATCAAAATGAGTGATGGTACTAACATTGATCCACGAGGCGACCTCTGTATTCTCCTCCATTGTCAAGATCAATAATTCAGTATTTACTCTGCCTTTATAACCCACCGTGTACGTTCCCTAGGTATCCATCTGCCCCAGCCAGCATCCATTATTAACTTCATTGCATTATCTGGTTCCTTACTCTGAAAAAACCATTTTCAGATGCCTTTTATTCCTTATAGCTTGATTTACAAGAAATCCGTTCAATGAAGAAAAATGACGAAGAGCTACATTCCCAGAGACAAGTTAGTCAATTCTATGTCAATTTTCAAGTTTGGCCAGTTGAAATTGTTTGATGTTTGGATCAGGACTGTGGCTTCTTTTGAGGAGGATTTGTGGTTGTCCAAGTGAATACATTAAACTGAAAGTGCTCTTCTGATTCTGCCTTCACTCTAGGTGCTAACATTGTTCAAAAGAGCCTTTAGCTGAATTGCCAGTGTCCCCACCTGTTGAATGCAGTGGCCCTTTAAGAATTATTCATGTGACTGATGTAGGGTCAACTGATTGCTGTATATGTTCTGTCCACTGTTACTGCTTACAGTCAACTGGGGACCATCTTCTCAGAGAAGTGTGCCCATTCAGTGTTCACTGGTTGCTATGGTACTCACCCAACCGCACCAGCCTCCGGGGTTTAGATGCTCTGATTCTCTAGAGTATGGATAGCTAGCGTGGTCCCTTTAAAGACTCTTGCCCTCTCCACTATGGCGGCCATGTTTTGGCACCAAAATATGGATATTCAAAGTGGTCAGTCATCAGCTCAACTTTGGTTCAGTCTGTGATTATGTTTAGGACTCCTGACTCATTTGGATTCCAGTCAGTTTTTCATCTAGCGTCTTTAGTCAAGAACCCTGTTCTTGCCTCAGTCTTGAAATCGTATCTTGATTCTAGTCTCAGGTACTCTAGCACTTGGGTCCTACCATCCTCATCTAGGCCTCTCATCACAACAGTGATAGGATAATGTGGCTCAACCTTCAGATTATTAGATGTTCTACTAATGGCACTCTGCTGGCTATATTCCATGGGTGTACTGTTCGATAATCTCCACCTCCCAATATAAAAACTCAAATTAAATTACTCTATTGTAAGAGATACTACCTTTCACTTAAGAAGTTAAACCAAGCTGGTAGTACCATTTCACTGAGACCATGGCAGACTTTAGCAGCATTTCACCCTTACTCCACTACAGCAGATCCGGATTTATTAGACATGTGTCTAATACGTGGGATTTACCATATGCGGAAAAATGGTTTCACTTTTGTGAAATATAAGGACACAGTGTAACAAGGTACCATTTTTCGACAACACATGAAAGTCTGCAGATCCTGGAAATCCAATGCAAGACTGAAAACACTGGAGAAACTCAGCAGATCAGGCAGCATCTATGGAAAAGAGTGAACAGTGGTTGTTTCGGGCCAAGAACTGAAGAAAGTCGTCGGCCTGAAACATCCACTCTTTATTCTTTTCCATAAATGCTGCCTAACCTGCTACATTCCTCCAGCATTTTGTGTGTGTTACTATTTTTTAAGATGTTCCCTAAAAAATTAATTTTACAATCTCTCTATATATCGTGCAACTCAGAAACACAACACTGCGCTTTACAAGCAAATGTTTTTAAATGTTATAATAGTTTATTTATTTGGCAAGTTAATATTGGGAAAGTCTGAAGACAATCAAACCATCTAATGTTAACTACACCTACATTTTTTTCAGCAGATTTCCCCAACCTTTAATTCCTTTCATTTAGTTAGAGCATGATATGGGCACTCTTCCTAAATAAACACATGTACTCTACAATTCAGGGTTAAAGCGACATTACTTCATTGTGGTATCATTAAAATTGGATTATGTTGTATTAAACTAGATTTTCCTCATCTCCTCAGGAATTATTTGCTTCCATGGAACTCCCATCAACCAAGACCATCCATAAATCTTCTTCAGTAAAAGTTTTGAATTTAATTTTCAAAGAATTATACACAAAATGCTGGAGGAACTAAGCATGACAGAAGAAGGATCTTGGCCCGAGGTGTTGACAGTTTATTTGTTTCCATGGACGCTGCCTGACCTGCTGAACTCCTCCAGCGTTTGTTTATGTTGCTTTGGATTTCCAGCATCTGCAGAATTTCATACATTTATGAATTGGATGAAATATTCCTCATGTTTGATTTAGTACCACTGATAAATTCTCTCTCAGCATGCTCATGTATGGAATCATCTAAGGAATTAACAAACCATCCAACCATAACGTTGAAAAAAATATGTATTTTCTCTACAGCAGCATTTAACTGAATTATCGAACATGCCACAATATCAAGAGTGTTCTACAGGGCATCCAAAAAAGTTAAAAGTTTTTCTTACAAACTTCCTTGAAAAATCTTTATTAAGGAATCTTGTGCATGTTTACTCTTTTATCAATTTCTAACTCTATCTTAAAACTTCTATTCATGTGTTTTTTCTTTAGATTATTGATGGTCACCTGTTTTAAACATTCAGGTATACAAGATTTTCTTTTGTGTATGAGGAATGTACTCAGTGTAACGAGGAAATTACATTGCAGTACCATAAGACCACAAGGCATTGTTGGAACAGAATTAGGCCGTTTAGTCCATCGAGCATTAGAGTCCTACAACTCTTTTAATGTAGTGTAAAATTCAAAAGCATTTCACAGGTTGTTTGCAAATAAAATCTGAGATTGAGCTACATAACAAGATGCATTAAGATTAGTGTTAGAATGGGTCACCTACTTAGTGTATGGTAGGAGACTAAATGATCAAAGAGATCTAAGACAAATTCAAGAGGGAAAAAATGTGGAGAGGTTTAGGGAAGGAATTCCAAAGCTGGAGATGGAAAGATTAAAAGTGGAGATATGCACAAGACCATCATTGCTGAAACACAGTCATCACAGAGAGAGGAGTGAGATCATGTCGGCAGCAGTAGGTGGGAAAAGATCAGGATAATTTCCTTAACTTTTTAGGTTGGGTGTTGTGCAGATATTCACTCAAAACAGAAACTCCCATCATCATTCTTCCATTTCCTAATAGTCCTTGTGTATTCAGACCTGAACTGCTGTCCACCACTACACTCTTATTTATTGTTATCACCATTTGCTTTAACACTGAGCTTTTGGCCATTAATCTGATCATTCTAGGACTGTCCTATTTGCATGACAAGGCCCTCAGGATAAAATCTGCCTGGAATTGATTGTTTCTTCCACCTACCAAGTTTGATTGAGTTTCTCTGCAAAGGACCAAGATAGGTGGTTTAACCTGGAGTTACATTAAGCTTAATGCATGTGTATATTGTGAGGTCTAACATTCATTTCTTGACTCTCAGTCAAGGCTGATTGTAGCTGATGGTTCTACAATAATAAACACTAGCTGCACAGTGAGCAGTGACTTCTTCCCTCATCCATTTTAAAATTTCAAAACACAATTGAACCAGCATTTGTCTGAGGATGCCTGGGGCTTAATATCCACCTACAAGAACAGAAAGGAGAATCAATGGGAAAGATTGAAAAGCCCATAAAGAAGCAAAATTTCATCCATTAAGTAGACTCACTTAGGAATTCATAAATAATCGGATGACATCTAAGGTAGAGACTGCTTGTTCTAGTTTTCTTAAAATGCAGGCAAAGGAACTGAGTATCAGAATCAGGTTTATTATCACTAATATATGTTGTGAAATCTGTTGTTTCATGGCAGCAGTACAGTGCAGTAAAATACTATAAATTGCATTTTTTTTAAAAATATATAAAGTGCAAAAGGAGGTAGTGTTCATGGATTTATTGTCCATTCAGAAATCCGATGGCGGAAGGGAGGAAGCTGTTCAGAAGCAAAAAAAAATAGAATAAACACGGAGCTTGTCTCAGCAGTGGAGCTGAAACCAGGTGATTCAGGCATCTTTTCCTCCCATCCAAAGTTCTGCTTTGTGATCCTTCTTCACCTTCCACAGTTTTTGCAATTATTTTATTTTAAGTGTTTTTTTTAAGAATTCTTTGCCCTGACAAGGATTTGGCTATCTCAGACACTGTTGCTCTTTACAGAATATGATGTGTGCTGAATGTGCTGATACTTTCCTTCCGATGGCTCCTAAGTTGTTTAGATAGTGACAGCTGGAGCACACCCGTGCACTAGCTGAAATCCAATTAAGAACAGCAAATACTTTTTCTTCTTTGACCCGTGTCACCACAAAGCCTCGTCCAATCTGCCTCACTGCATTCATTCCGTCTACACGCTGATTCTGTGGGATTCAACACTTCTTTCCCAATGATCCACAGAGATCCCAGAGGATACTAAGTCATCTTTGAAATTTCCTAAATATGCTCAGCAGTCTGAAATCTTTCTAGACCTCAAACAATCTTCAGATAGTGCAGTCCTCAATAACATGTGTTTTTGCACTCTTCTGGCTTGCTCAAGCTACCCTAGCCTTTTTGTAATAGTTACATTCCCCAGGAATAACACATCAGCAAGAATTAACATCTTCACATGTGTCTCTGTGCAATAATAATAAGAATAAATTTAGTCTAGCACCTTTCATGCATTAAGATGCAAGCTTAAAGTGCTTCACATACATTGTAAATATAAATCAATATAATCATAAAAATATGAGATGATAAAAACCATATGTAAGGATAAACATTATATAGAATAAAGTATAATCAAATATACCAATAATTTTATACAGCCATGTAACATAAGAAGCTTTTTAGCCTTTTGATGTGTTTGAAAGTGTTGTCGCTGTCTCTGACTCTCAGACTGATGAAGTGCTTGTCTCATGAATATGATTTTCATTTTTAGTTCACTGTTTCTTAGTTTTTCAGGGTCTATCTTTCAACAGTCCAAAGACCTGGAATGCTTTGCTGATTCAATAATGAGTTCAGTATCAAGATCTACATTGGTGGTAGCAGCCGAGCCTTGGTAACAAAAATAGTCAATAAAATTTGTTTGCATGGAATACTTGGTGCGCGATAACCATCTTGCTCAAGCTGACTGCCAGAAAAATGTTTCTACATGAGTCTGAGAACTTGTCAACAACACGAAGAAGTGGAGCAATGCCACAAACCAGTAGACCCGCACAAAGAATTGCTTTTCATTCTATGCAAAAAGTCAACAGATCATGTGTATTGTCTACGACATATTGGGCACTGCATATTATCAGATGTGGTACATATACCTCAAGTAACATTAAATGATCAGAAAACCAGCTAATCATTTTAAAATAGGATTACGTTTTACAGAGATATTGGGTTCCAAAAAGCTTTGGTGGATTTTGTCAATTAATTCAATCCTACAACCATTAGGCTCTGGAACCAGTGTGGATAATTTCAATCACCTCAACTCTGAACTAATTTCACAACCTACAGACTCGCTTCCAAAGACTCCACAACTCATGCTTTCAGTATTATTTTTTATATTATTATTTGCCCAATTTGTCTCCTTTTGGACGTAGGTTCTTTGTCAGACTTTATCTAGGCAGAGTTCTCATCAAATTCTTTTGCATTTCTTTACTTCCCTGTAAATGTGTTCAAGAAAATGATTCTCAAGGTGGTAAAATGGTGGCATATATTGTATGTAGTTTGACGATAAATTTACTTTGATTTTGACTAAGACCCCAAACTTCTGAATCCAAATAGCTTTGACCATTTTTGCCTGCTGACATCCAAATAAAACACCTTTTATATTTGGAGAGCTATTATTATTGATAGCATAAGCAGAGGATATTCACATGGTGGCCTGAAATTCCTCTACTAAGTTAATAAATCTTGTTTATTTTAATGGATTCATACCAGAACAAAAATAGTTTTCAATGGAATATTTTACAAGTACATCAATCACTCATCCACTAATTTTAACAACAATAATTTTAGCAACAATAATTTCTAGCTGCTGTCTGAGTACAAGTGATAAGGACTGGACTATTTCTACACTCAGTATCACTTTATGGTGCCTCAGTATATGTTTGTGGTCTTCTGCTGCTGTAACCAATCTATTTCAAGTTTCATACTGTTGTGCATTCAGAGAAGCTCTTCTGCACTCCACAGTTATAATGCGTGGTTATTTGAGTTAAGTTTGAACCAGTCTGGAAATTCTGCTCACTGGATCTTTATTTTTTTGTTTCTCGCACCATTCTCTGTAAACTCTAGGGACTGCTGAGTGTGAAAAATCCTCAGAGATCAGCAGTTTCTGAGTACCCAAAACATCCGTCTGGTGCCAACAATCACTCCACGGTCAATGTCACTTAGATCACATTTCTTCCCCATTCTGATGTTTGGTCAGAACAACAACTGAACCTCTTGTCCATGTCTGCATGCTTTTATGCATTGACTTGTTGCCACATGATTGGCTGATTAGATATTTGCATTAACGAGCAGTTGTACTGATCCACCTAATAAAGAGATATCTGAGTATATTTTACAAGCACATTAATCACTCAGCAGCTAACGTTAGCAAAAATTGTTTCTGTCTGCTGTCTGAATGCAACTGATAAGATTACCTGACTACTTCTTGGTCTGTACATTGCTGTAAGCCTCCAATTGAATTTCATCATCTGTTTCATAGGCATTAGACGATATTACTTGTGAAGTTCTTGCAAATTCAGCAGCTCCTGAGTGGCACATGTTGAAACTAATCTTGCAAAATCTCTCCTTGAATACATTACACCAGTAATGTATTTCATCTTCCTGCCCAGAATAAATGTCATAATCCTGGAGCAATGCTACAGCATGCTTGGTGTAATCTCATGGAATGTCTCACCAGCTTTTAGCAAATTTATACATGGATAATTATAGAATGGAAAATGCACATTGTTGGAGATAAAGGAAACACCTGTCAGTGTTTCATGGAAACAGTCCACTAGCATTTTATTATGTGTAGACACGAAACTTCCTACTAACCATCTGAATAATGTAGATTCAAAACTGGGAATGTTTTATTAAACTCAGTCATTCTCTTAACGAATGTGTAATCATCAAATCAGATGCAACTTTCTGAAAGTGCCATACCATTCTTTCAGTTTCCTACTTATCAGTAGGAATCTTTCAAAATAATAACAATCATTACTTATCCATTAGTACCTTAACTAATACTAGTAATGTTAGTTAAGCATTACTTTCTTGTGATATATTCTGTCTTTATCACATGGTCCATCTTCATATGTATTCTTATCAAATCTTTTAGCAAACATTCTAGTATATTTCCTATTGCATGCTAGCTGACCCACATTAGTTCCTATTCAACACCCCATCCAAAGTATTCTGTTCACTGTTGAACATTTTTACATGGTTACCATGACTCTGTTGCCTTCTTCCTGGTTTTGAGTATCAATGATATGCACATCAGAGGTTTACCTCTCATTGCATTGGGTGAAAGTTATGGTCTATCCCTTCTGATTTATCTTAATGTGCTACCTGTGGCACCATTGCTTCTCTTTTCAAATGGTCCAAGTTTAAATCCCTCTCCAAAGATGAACACAAAAGTTGCAGTGCAGTACTAAGGACCTTGGAGATAATGTTCTTCAGATAAGACATTTTGCTTGTCTCACTAAGGCACCTTTTGCTCTCATGGGTGCGAACGAAAGATGCCGTGACATTACTTTGAAGGGAAGATGGATTTAAGTCTCCAGAGGAACATATATCCCTCACTTAATGATATTAACATAGGTTATCACATTACTCAAAAGAAATGACCAGAGGCTATAGATCATCGGCCTGAAACATTAAGTCTTTCTCCCATTCTCCGTGCACGCTTCATAAACTTTTGAGTAATTCTACCATTTCTGTTCAGTTGTTGCAACAATGTTTAGGGGAGCTAATTGTATACAGTTTCTGTTTCAGTATTTATTAAGAACAGTTTTTATGCTATATTGTGTACATCGCACCAATGGCTATTCTCTGGTACTCTTCATTTACAGTAGCTGTAAAATGCCTTGAGATGGTTTGAGGTTACTTTACAAATATACTTTTTCACAAAGTCATTTTTCCTTTGACTTGAAGCTCAGTCTTGACCTCTACTTTTGCCTCTTCATTAATTTCATCAATGAAAATAGAGGCAAAGTTCCTGATCAATACCCTTGTGATTAATGAAGTGTGAGTTTTATTTTGCTTTGGTTCATGTCAAACCACTAAAACTGTATTTTCATTAGTACTTTATTCCACGTGGTTCCTAACCACAATAATACAGAATCTGAGGCCACAAACCAGCCACGCCCGGGATCCGCTTCAGTTTGCGTATAAGGAGAAGGTGGGAGTGGAGGATGCTATCACGTATTTGCTGCACAAATCACTCTCTCACCTAGATGGGGTCAGTTGTGCTGTGAGGATTACATTCCTTGACTTCTCTAGTGCCTTTAACACCATCCAGCCCAAGATCTTAAAGCACAAACTAACGGAGATGGGAGTAGACTCTCACATGGTGGATTGGATAGTGGACTACTTGACAGATAGACCTCAGTATGTGCGGTTGGGAGACTGTAGGTCTGACACAGTGGTCAGCAGCACAGGAGCGCCACAGGGAACCGTACTCTCTCCGGTCCTGTTCACCCTGTACACATCTGACTTCCAATATAACTCAGAGTCCTGCCATGTGCAGAAGTTCGCTGATGACACGGCCATAGTGGGGTGTGTCAGGAATGGACAGGAGGAGGAGTATAGGAAACTGATACAGGACTTTGTGATATGGTGCAACTCAAACTACCTGCGTCTCAATGTCACCAAGACCAAGGAGATGGTGGTGGACTTTAGGAGATCTAGGCCTCATATGGAGCCAGTGATCATTAATGGAGAATGTGTGGAGCAGGTTAAGACATACAAGTATCTGGGAGTACAGTTGGACGAGAAGCTAGACTGGACTGCCAACACAGATGCCTTGTGCAGGAAGGCACAGAGTCGACTGTACTTCCTTAGAAGGTTGGCGTCATTCAATGTCTGCAGTGAGATGCTGAAGATGTTCTATAGGTCAGTTGTTGAGAGCGCCCTCTTCTTTGTGGTGGCGTGTTGGGGAGGAAGCATTAAGAAGAAGGACGCCTCACGTCTTAATAAGCTGATAAGGAAGGCGGGCTCTGTCGTGGGCAAAGTACTGGAGAGTTTAACATCGGTAGCTGAGCGAAGGGCGCTGAGTAGGCTACGGTCAATTATGGAAAACCCTGAACATCCTCTACATAGCACCATCCAGAGACAGAGAAGCAGTTTCAGCGACAGGTTACTGTCGATGCAATGCTCCTCAGACAGGATGAAGAGGTCAATACTCCCCAATGCCATTAGACTTTACAATTCAACTGCCAGGACTTAAGAACTTTTTTAAAGCTAGTATTAATGCTTTTTGAGTTAGTGATTTAGATGCATATCATATTATTACTGAGTTAAGTATTGTATGTAATGAGTTTTTGCTACAACAAGTGTATGGGACATTGGAAAAAATGTTGAATTTCCCCATGGGGATGAATAAAGTATCTATCTATCTATCTATCTATCTATCTATCTATCTATCTATCTAACCAGTTAAAGTATATGATTTCCTCTCTTATCATCTTGATTACATATAGTTTCAGACTCCAAGTTATTCTCAAACCTTGTATATCTGTGGCATTTCATTCTTGGTAAATTTCAAATGGAATATATTTCTTCTGAATTCCATTGGACGGTTTTTGTCTACTGCTGAGTTCCCTTATCAGCTTTTAATCACCTCTCTACATTACTCCACTTATCGTCAAACATTTCCCCTTTAGATTTGCTTAATACAATCTATTATAGGTATGTAGTTCATAAATATATTGCATGTTGGTACAGCAAGTTATAAGGAAAGTTAACAGAAAATTATTATCTATGGTTGAGGAAGTGAATACTCGACAATAATATTCAACAACAATAAGGTTGGAAAGTTTAGACCATACCTAGAACACTCTGTATACAATTAATCTCCTTACTTGAGGATGTTAATGTGTTGGAAACTGTTCAAGAAAGACTTACTAAAGTAATATCTGAAATTGGTGATTTGCCATCTGAGAATAGGTTGAATATTAGACATATTAGTTGGGACTTTAGAGGAGTGAGAGAGGACTTCACTGAAACTTAAAAGATCCTGACAGGGACTGATAGGATAGATGTGCACAGGAAGTTTCCTCTTGTTGAAGAGTCAAGAACATAGGACACTGCTTACAAAATAAGGGGTTGCATATTTAATCAGAGGTGAGAGGAAGCTTTTCCTCTGAAGGTCCTGAGAATTTTTACCTTTTTTTTCTAAAAGGAGATGGAAGCAGCATTTTGATTATTTTTTAAGATGGAGATGGATAGATTCTTGATAAACAAGAGAATGTGAGTTTATCACTCATTTCAGATATTACTTTAGTAAGTCTTCTCTTACTATCTTTCCTTTCAGTTAGTCCTGACGAAGGGTCTTGGCCCGAAACGTCGACAGCGCTTCTCCCTATAGATGCTGCCTGGCCTGTTGTGTTCCACCAGCATCTTGTGTGTGAATGTGAGTTTATGATGGGTAGGCAATATTTCAGAGATGAGGTTACAATCAGAGCATAAAATGGCAGAACATGAGTGTGCTCATGCCAAAGCGTGGCAACTCTTTACAAGCTGCTCTCAGCAGACCTATTCATTACATCAATTATATTTGTTCTACTACTTTAAAACTAAATTCTATATAAGAATTAGTAATCCTGTTCTTTTAAATCTGTTTAGAGATGTGGCAATTTAGCAACCTCCTGGAACAGGTGGTACACTGTCCCGATTCCTAGACCCCAAAGGGCAAAACCAATGAAGTCTTAGACAGTTGCAGCTCCTCAGAGTCTGACAGAACTAAGTGCCTGTTCACGCAGAGGCCTGACTCTAATGAAGGCCCCACACAACAGATATATTTGCTGTATTGGCTAAGCAGCCAACATTATTCTCTTGTTTATCCAGAATCTATCCACCTTCATCATAAAAATAATCAAAATGCTGCTTCAGAAAAACAGTTAAAAACTCTCAAGTTCCTTCAGAGGAAAGCTTCACCTCAACTCTGTCTTAAATATGCAAGTATAACAATTTAATGGTTCAATTTGGCAGGGGGATCAAGAAGGCCACTGGCCCTCGAAAGTTATGAATGTAGTAGGGTAAGAATCTTGCATAAAACTTCCTTATAGGACCCTGCTAAACTATTGTGGACAATTTAGGAACTAAATTGGAGAATCTTAGAGGGATATAGAGAAAATTTATTTTGACTTTTTCAATGGAGACATTTATCTTGAGAAAATGCTACAGAAAAGTTAGTGATTTACTTAAGTTACATTATTTTAATATTTTAAAACTTTGCAATTTTAAGGAGCTGTTAGATAATTTTTGCAAAACAAATCACTTAAATAATTTTAGTTGGCTATCAGAGATATGTTAAGACCCATCCAAAGACCCTGGATAGGGGTGTGTCTCTGTAAGGGGAAGGGGAAAGGGATTGGTGGGACTGTCTCTGGACTCAACTGATGAGACCTTCTCAAAGATAGATCCCAGTTTATTTCTTATATACCTCACATACACGGAAACTCATTCAACCTTCCAAATTCAGAGCAGGTACTAAGGGCAGTGCTTTCAGACTGTGGGATAGATCCACAATAGATTTGAGAGATATATCTCAAAGTTAATTTCTATAGTTCTGAACATTTTTTTGCATTATGAAATTAATGACAAATATTCCATCCTGGAAAATACCGACTTCATGTTAATACAGAAGTTTAAGTGGCTACTTCCAGGACTGAGACACTCCAACTCAATATTGTGTCACATTCATATGGATAACGCTATTCCCCATGTGTTACTCCTTCTGGAATACTGAAGGGAAAATTAGACATGGTACTCTGGAAATAAGCATACTCTGACATTGCGATTTCAAGCTTGTATTCTCAGCATAGTGCTGGACTGAGATCCCTATTGGGCCACTACCATCCCAAATTCCCCACTGCATTGAGAAAATCTCCTATTTTCTTGCATTTGCACTCCACTATTCCCAGGAATCCAGATCCCAAATTCTGATCTCCAAACACTTGCCCACACTGACCATCTATCACCAATGACGCCCCCACCCCCGATGTCTCTCTTGCCCTCATATGGCTCCAGTACGTTCTAGCCACTGCATGTGTAAACATTGCCCTGAGACCGTCATAGATTTAAGATCCGGAATACGGCCTTGAAGCATAAACACACATCCGTGAAGAAAACTTGCAGCATCTATTCAGTTACAAGTGACATTTTGGGACTCTGATGCAACTGAAGTAGAGAACTGGAGGTGGAGGATGTTGGGGTTACAAAGGAGTAATTGGTGGCCCAGTTCTATGCTCTTCTAGTACATTCTTTTGACTGCACAAGAATATCCAGTCTTCATTTTCACTAGTGACATGTCCCAAACAAGGGGAGATTGGTATAAGAAGGCCTTTCCCACAGTAGGAAGCCAAATGCAGAATTTGGAAGGGCATTCCTTACACAACATGGTCAGAATGTGCTGCGTGGAAAACAAAGGGTTAAATGTCGACTCATAAGAGGATGGGCTTGTTGCTTCCATGACTTGGAGGATGTGGAGCAGGCAACAAGGGTAGAAGTTTGCAACATCTGAACATAGGCAGAGACCACATAGCTCTTCCCAATTTGAAGTGATCTCTAGACAGAGATCGGTAGACTTAGTGTTACCCGGAGCCCATGTTATGGAGACTAAAAAATTCTGCTGGGACAAGTAATTCTGGAAATTCTTGATTGCAATGCAGTCATAATGTACATAGCAAAAGCGCATATTACATTATTACCTAGAATTTGTCCAGGACTCGCAATCAATCAGTCACAATTTGTTGGATGGAAAGTGTATGTACCATCAGTTTAAGCAGCTGTACTCAATTAGTCCTAATTGGAGACAGATGACTGACACTAATAAGTCAATAAATGGAAAAACTGAATCAGACAAGTACTTTTTGTGTACATTTACATAGGAAATCCATTCTTTCTTTCCGATTTGCATATTCAGTAAATGAGAAACCATTCTCCAGGCAAATATTGGAACAGGAGCAAAATGCTCTGTCAAGTTGCTATCAACGTTCAATTAAACCATAATAGATTTTCACCTCAATTCCATTCGCATCTTGCACTTTGAATTTTTTTCAGCAGTTCTTGAAGCGTATTCTACAGTACTGTGAAAAAGTCTTTGGTGCATGTATATAGCTGGGGTGTCTAAGACTTTTGCTTAGTATTATAGTAATTTTATGTATTGCACCGAACTGCTGCCACAAAATAAAAACAACTTTCATGACACATGTGAGTGCTGATAAACCTGACTCTGATATGGGTCTCTATTGTGGGCTGAGAATGGGGAGGCAGCAGGGAGAGGGGAATCATGGGTTCTAAAATGGGAAGGGAGAGGGGAGGGAGTGGCGGGAAGCACCAGGGAGATATTTTGTAATGACCAATAATCCAATTAATTGGAATCAAATGACCTTGCCTGGTGTCTCAGGGCTGGGTGTGTCTGCACCCGCGCCAACTCCACCCCTGGCACTCCTTCTCTGCCACCTGTCCACCCTCACCATTCCAAACTTCCTTTGCTCCTGTCAGATTTACAAACTTGCTCCCTGCTCCACTTCTCTACTGACAAATGCAGAACTGAGCAAAAGTCTTAGGCACCCTAGCCTAAGACTTTTGCACGATACTGTATGTTCTATGGTCAATATGCTTGATCTATATCATTGAAATGTAACTAACATGTCTACTAATTCTTTAGATATTCACAGGAGCTTCATTTTTTTCCAGAGCTCTGCCACTTTGTGAACCTTTTTTGCACCTCCTCCAAAGCTAGTATATCTTTCTCCAAGTAAGAAGAGCAGAAACGCGCACAATACGGCAGGTGTGGCCTTATCAGTGCCATGTGCAGTTGCAGCATAACTTCCTGGTTCGTAACTTCAAACTCGTTAGAAATGAAAGCTGAAATGCCATTTGCCTTCTTGATAACCTGCTGTACCTTCAAGCCATCCCTTTTGCAATTCATGCCTAAACACTCCCAAATCCCTCAGCACAAGAGCATGCTGCAATCTTTCATCATTTAAATGATAATCTGATCTCATTTTTTTGTTTTAAAGTGGATGCTCTCACATTTACCAACTTTGTACTCTAACTGCCAGATCCTTGCCCTCTCATCCGATCTATCTATATCTCCCTGTAGACTCTCTGCACAACTTGCTTTTCCACTTGATTTAGTGTCATCAGCAAATGTAGATATGCTACACTTAGTCCCCCTTCCAAATTGTTGATGCATATAGTGAACCCCTGTGGTACTCCTCTCACCACTGACTGCCAACTAGTGAAACACACAGGTATCCCAACTCTCTGCCTTCTATTAGTTAATCAGTCCTCTAACTATACTAATTCATTGCCCCTAACTCCATGCACCCTCATCCTATGGATAAGTCTATTATGTGGCACCTAATCAAATGCCTTCTGGAAATCCAAGTATACAACATCTACCTGTTCTTCTCTATCCACTGCTCTCATTGCATCCTCAACAATCTCAGGTAATTTTGTCAAACAGGACGTGCCCTTCATGAATCCATGCTGTGTCTGCCTGATGGAACCACTTCTATCCAGATGTCTCACTATTTCTTTCTTAATGATAACTTCAAACATTTTCCTAGCTGAGCTAAATGGCCTACATTTACCTGTCTTTTGCCTACATCCTTTTTGTAAACAGATACATGATATTTGCAGTTTTCCAATCTGCTAGCAGTGTCCAGAGAATTTTGGTAAATTATCACAAGTGCATCTACTATAACTTCCACCATTTCCTTCACTACCCTGGGATGCATCCCATCAGGACCAGGGGCCTTGTCTACCTTTAGGCTCACAAGTTTGGTCATCAGGGCCACTTTAGTGACAGTCCTCACCTCCCATTGCACTCATGACATCTCCTTTTGGTGCGAGGAAGATTTCTTCATTCAAATGGTGGTGAAGAAATTTATAAATTTCCTGTCGCAGGAGACTTAGAGGCTAATAACAAGGAATAAACTTCTAAGTGAGAAGGGCACTAAAGGGGTATGGAGATGAAGAAAAATGTGATATTTGAGATAGAATGTTAGCCATGATCAAATGATCCAATTTCGTACTCCTGTTTTCTATGCTTCTATGTCTACAGATGTCTTGTATTTTGCTGTCAGTTTTCACCCTGTTTTCTCTTTCATGTGGCCCATCTTCATTTCTGTGGCCTATCTCCATCACAGGTGAAATTTTACTAACTACCATCCACCACACATGCACTCACACTCACCAATATTGATGATACCTCCTTCTTCCCTATTTCATGCCCACCATTAGCTCCAAGGAGACTCCATGCAGCCTCCTCTACATTGCTGAGACCCATCGTAAATTGGTGGGGCCGCCTCATTGAGCATCCACCAAAAGTGGAACGTCCTGGTTGCTAAACGTTTTAATACCCATTCCGACATGTCGGTCCATGGCTCCTCTTGGGCCAAGATCAGGCCACGCTGTCTGTCTGGGAAGCCTTCAACCTCATGTTATGAATATTAATTCCTCTGCTCTTCCTCTATCCTCTGGGATTTTACCTCCTCTTACTGGCCTATCACTTCCTCCTTGTCCCTTTCTCTTTCTTTTTTTTCCTGTGGTTCATTCTCCTCTCCTGTCAGATTCCTTCTTCTCCAGCCCTTTATCTTTTCCACCCACCTGGCTTCAGCTATCACCTTCTAGTTAGCCTCCTTCCTTCCCCTCCCCCACCTTTTTTATTCTGGCATCTTCCCTCTTCATTTCCAGTCTTGAAGAAGGTTCTCAGCCCAAAATGTTGACTGTTTATTCATTTCCATAAATGCTGCAGAGTTCCTCCAGCACTTTAATGTGTTGCATTAACACCAAGATGTCTTCCTTTTCCTTAATCATGATTTCTCCACATCAGTAGTTAATAAAACTTCTGTCCTCACCCCTGTTACTGCCACCCAGAACAAACATTGGTTTTCCGTGGTCCTCATCTTTCACTTCAAATAGTTCCATATTCAATGAATTATCCTGGGCCATCTTCATCATCTTCATTGTAACACTTCCACCACTCATAGTTTTGCTTTCTCTCATATTACAGCTTTTTCAAGAGACCTTCTCTTCACCACTCCCCAGTTAATTCTTCCATCTCACCAGCACCCACACCCATTCATGATGTCATACCCTACAATTACAGCAGGTACAG
Organism: Hemitrygon akajei; assembly: GCF_048418815.1. Lineage (NCBI taxonomy): Eukaryota > Metazoa > Chordata > Chondrichthyes > Myliobatiformes > Dasyatidae > Hemitrygon > Hemitrygon akajei. Next base: position 18,521,975 of record NC_133139.1, on the reverse strand, counting down.
TATCTGCTCTTCTCGTCAAAATGGTACCTGCATACAGCATTCCTTCGGTCAACAGCTTCTTGATAGATCATGAAACGATATAATTCACCTCTTTTATGGTGTTTATGTTTGTTTTTTTTAAAATCTTGAATGTGGTTCTGGAACTGTTGGAGCCGGTGGTTTGCAGTTTGGAGATCGTTTGGGTGTTTCAGCGCTCTGCAGTCTCCGAGAGGATTCCGGGAAGCAGAGGCAGTGTGCATGAACAACATGGCAAGAAGACTGTGGGACGGGGCGCAAGTCAATGTTTGACTCTATTTCGCTGTTTAAAGCTTCCATTGTTCGCTGATTAAAGTGCCAATTGAGATTGAAACATCTAGATGAAAGCAGAAGGTGAGCGTCAACTGCCTGCCTTTTGACTGCTGATGGGATCGCTCTACTACCAGAGAGGGGAGACTGCCTTCTGATCGCTGGTGGGATCGCTCTGTTGCTGGAGAGGGAGACTGCCTTCTGATCACTGGTGGGATCGCTCTGCTACTGGAGAGGGAGACTGCCTTCTGATCACTGGTGGGATCACTCTGCTACTGGAGAGGGAGACTGCCTTCTGATCACTGGTGGGATTGTACTGCGAACGAAGAGGGGAGATCGTCTTTTGATCACTGGTGGGATCGCTCTGCTGCTGGAGAGGGAGACTGCCTTCTGATCACTGGTGGGATTGTACTGCGAACGAAGAGGGGAGATCGTCTTTTGATCACTGGTGGGATCGCTCTGCTGCTGGAGAGGGAGACTGCCTTCTGATCACTGGTGGGATTGTATTGCGAACGAAGAGGGGAGATTGTCTTCTGATCACTGGTGGGATTGCTCTGCTGCCGGAGAGGGAAAGGCCTACTGCTGTGCCCAAAGAATGGTACCCAGGTTTTCTTTTCCTGTGTTTTAGATCTGGACTTGGACTATAGACTTTTTTTCAGTCTTATTGTTCTTTATATTCTGTGCTTTTCACCCGATCTTTCTTGTTTTTTTGTGTGCGGGGGAGGGAGATTTGGGGGTCAATGTACCTGTTCCGTTTCTGTTCTTTTTTTTGTGCGGGAGGAGGGATTTGGGATTTATGATAATAAATGAACCTTTGAACCTTTTCTTCCACCTTTTCTCTTATAATCAACCACAGATCCAAACACTCTTTCCAGATTCAGTTCTACTTCCTTCAATGAATTATTTGCCACCTTCAGTAAAGGGTTTTGTGCCGTTAGGTCTACACTTTCCTTATCTTAGTCAACAGCAGCCCTGAAGTCCCTAATAGCGTAAAAGCTAGAGGAGGAGAACGGCTCATTGGGAGTGCAATTGAGATGATGGGAATGTGAGAGAAGTCTTGACAAAACTTTATAAATCAATTGCCCTCTCTCAGTCAGCACCATCTCCATTTCTGTCATTTAGTTCCTCATTGGTTTCCCTCTAGTTGGGGCATTCTCTGTCACGGTGCACACTCACAGGACTGGACCCAAGAGCGAAGGAACTGCAGATTCTCTCTGTCACGGTGGTCGCTGGCACTGACTCAATCCAGGACCGGAGGAGGGCAGCCTCAGACACGCTAGGCACTGGCAATGACTGGACCCAGAAGTGGAGAAACGGCGGACTCCCCATGAGGACAGGGAAACAAGAAGTTAGGCATAGGAATACCAGCAGAGGGATGACCAAGCAACACCACGAGACAAATCATTCTGCCCAACGCACAGTAGGACTCTGCTAACAGAGTGCAATGTAAGTCCTCCTGAAATAACCATAAAATCTGGGAAACACATTCACAATTAACTAGACAAGATTAAACTGAAAGCACCTGGATCCAACAATGAGTAAATACCAGTGCACGAGAAAACCTGAAGCCAATGCTCTCTGGCAAGCCGCAAAGGCCCACAGGGCCCATGACAACCCCATTCTCTTCACTGCAAATAAAAAACATAAAAGATTTTAAGTTTTCTCGGTTCTGATGTAAAATCATTGACTTGAAGCATTATTTCAACTTCTCCCCCCACAGATTCTCCCAGACCTGCTGAATATTCCTACAATTTTATGTTATTAATTTTGATAGATGTTAGTTTACTTTTTTGATTTTATATTCTAACCTTAATTATTATCTTTGGAGGTAAATGAAGCTAATTTTTCAAAAACATTTTTGCAATGCCCTGACATATTTTTAGTTATGTTATTCTGGGCAAGAGTGTTTATCTTTTTTGTCAATGGTTGTTATGAATCTGACTTAAATTGGCCCTGTTTGCCAGGACTGCTTTGAAGGCAGTGCAAGAGTTTTTCAGAAAAAAAATGGTTGGTTGCCATGGTGCTAAACACAGCAGCTTTCTAATCCAGCAATCTAACTAGCTAAAGGTCAGAAATTACAGTGTCTTCTGTGAATCTTCATTTTATTTCATTCCTGGGTCCAGCAATTTGAAACTGACAACCGCCTCTTCTGTCATCTTTGTCGATAATCTTTACCTCTGGATAGGCATAATGTCCCAGTCTCTTTGGGGAGAAATTTCAATGGATTTTGCAGTTGTAAGAGTGGTTAAACTGTCAGCGTGTACATTCATTACACCTCAAAACTGATGGAAATCTCTGGAGACAGCGAGACAGGAAACCCGGAGGCTGCTGTTCTTGTGATCACGTAGTACGGAAACTGTGGTTACTATTCCCTCCTCCCTCCCCCACCACCATCACATGCACAGCTTTGCAGGTTTCCCAACTGTAAACATGGAAATCAGTGACCCGTTTAAAGCTTCTGGTTGAAATTAACAATCCCACAGGTAAAACAGCTCCCTAAAATACTGCACCAGTCTTAACTGGTGTGAGGGATGACAATGGGTATTCCATCATGGCTGTCTGCATGATATGCAAGCCAGGGCAGTATGATATAGAGAGAAAGCTGTTACCCATACCGCAGGCTCCCCCTCTCCATGCAGGGGATGTATCCAAAAGACTGGCAGAGGCCATTGCAGTTTGGCACCAGCAGCTACCCATCAGCGTTTAAGGGGCTCGTAACCTGCCTTTGCTCCTTCCTCTGTCAGTAGAAACATTCTTGAATATGTTGAGATACTCTGCTGAATAGGCTCTTCCAGCCCTTCAGGACATGCCGCCAGCAATCCCTAGTGTATTCACGGGAGAATTTGCAATGACCAATTGGCTACTTTTGACCCATGGGAGGGAACTGAAGAATCCAGATAAGACCCACGATCATGGGGAGAACATACAAACTGCCTGCAGGGAGCAGTGGGAAATGAACCGGGGCCACTGGCACTGTAAGGTGTGCTAATCTCCACTAGGCTTAGTAGCTAAGTGACACGTGAGGGTCAGGAGCCGGACTTGGTTGTCAGAGGCGATTTGAGATGCACGTCATTGAGAGCATTTAACAGGTGGTAGAATCTTATCCCCACTACCTCCACTGGCTATGACAACCTTAAAGAACCTTAAATGGTGTATCAAGCCACTATTACACCTTTGACAGCTACGAAGAGCCTGGTACTGTGCTGTTTCTTAAAATAAAAATTAATGATATTTCTGCTTCTGCCCAAATCTTTTGTGCATGCACCAGGCTTAACTGACTTCTCTTTAAACTTGCTGAACCGTAAGTTAAACTTTACACTTCTTACTTCCTAGTTTGGTGTCTCTGAGAATCCATCAGTGGGATCGACTATTCTATCGACATGAGGATCAGAATCAGGTTTCATATCACCGCCATGTGTCATGAAATTTGTTAACTTTGCAGCAGCAGCACAATGTAATACATGATAAATATAGAAAAAAAATGAATTACAGTGTGTATAAATATGTATATTAAATTGTTAAATTATAATAAGTAGTGCAAAAACAGAAATAAAAGAAAGGAGTGAGGTAGTGTTCATGGGATCAATGTCCATTTGGGAATCAGATGGCAGAGGGGAAGAAGCTGTTCCTGAACTGCTGAGTGTGTGCCTTCAGGCTTCTGTACCTCCTCCCTGATGATAACAATGAGAAGAGTGCATGTCCTCAGTGGTGGGAGTCTTTAATGATGAACGCCACCTTTCTGAGGCTCTTTGAAGATGTCTTGGATACTCTGGAGGCTAGTACCCATGATGGAGCTGACTAATTTTGCCACTCTCTACAGTTAACTTTGATCCTGTGCTGGCAGAACTGTTGCTGAATGCCAGAGATCCCCTTGAAATTGAAGCCTGATGCTTGGAAAGGTGACACCTCTGATCAAGGCTACTGCATGTTTGCCAGCAGCACTTTTATGAATAGCAGCAAGTATTGTCTCTTTACTAAGCAAACACAAGGAAGTCTGCAGATGCTGGAAATTCAAGCAACACACACAAAATGCTGATAGAACGCAGCAGGCCAGGCAGCATCTATAGAAAGAAGCACTGCCGATTTTTCGGGCCGAGACCCTTTGTCAGGACTAGTCTAGTCCTGACGAAGGGTCTCAGCCCGAAACGTCGACAGCACTTCTCTCTATAGATGCTGCCTGGCCTGCTGCGTTCCACCAGCATTTTGTGTGTGTTGTCTCTTTACTATTGCCCACAGAGCAGGCTCCCCATCTCCACACAGCTGATGAGTCCAAAGGACCAGATCGAAAAATAAAAAATTCAAACTGTGGACACTACAGAAAACTGAAGAGAAGGACATTAAGTTAGGAATGTACACAACTTTTATCTACTTTCTAAATTCTCTGTATTAATTCCATTATGGTTCATTTTGTTTCACTAAGATAATCAATAATTATGTTTACAGATACTTAATTTTATACAGTCCTTCAATCCAGCAAGTTATTAATCGCAAGACCCTGCAGCGGATAGTGAGGTCAGCTGAGAAGAACATCGGGGTCTCTCTTCCTGCCATCATGGACATTTACACTACATGCTGCATCTGCAAAGGAAACAGTATTATGAAGGACCCCATGCATCCCTCATACAATCTCTTCTCCCTCCTGCCATCTGGGAAAAGGCTCTAAAGCATTCGGGCTCTCACGACCAGACAATGTAACAGTTTCTTCCCCCAAGCTATCAGACTCCTCAATACCCGAAGCCTGGACTGACACCTTGCCCTACTGTCCTGTTTATTATTTATTGTAAATGCCTGCACTTTTTTTTTGTGCTCTTTATGCAGTCCTGTGTAGGTCTGTAGTCTAGTGTAGCTTTCTCTGTGTTGTTTTTTATTACGTAGTTCAGTCTAGTTTTTTGTACTGTGTCATGTAACACCATGGTCCTGAAAAACGTTGTCTCATTTTTACTATGCACTGTACCAACAGTTATGGTCGAAATGACAATAAAAGTGACTTGACTTGACTTGACTAACAGGGTATCCAGTCATACCAAAATTAGGGAATACTCTGGAAAATGGTGGCATTCCACTTTAAGCCCTCTCCATTCCTTTACTGTTGGTCATGGATATTCAGACTCCTCACAGACAATTTAATGTGTAGACAAATGTGGAAACTACTGTGTTAAAAATGAGGTACAATAAACACTATTTTAGTGTCACGGAGCATTGCAGCATGGATACAGGTCCTTTGGCCCAATGAGTCCTTGCTGATTGTGGTGCCCATCCAACTAGCCCCACTTCCCTGCATTTGATTTATATCTCTTTAAAACCCTGCCCCACCATGTGCCCATCCAAGTTCTTCTTAGAATGATACCATCGACCTGCCTCAACCACTTCCCCTGGCAGCTTGTTCCATATACTCACCACATTCTGTTCAGGAAAAAAACTGCCCTTCAATTATCCTTACCATCTTTCTCCATTCACCCTAAATCTATGCCCACTACCTTTAGTTTTCCCTACCCTGGGGAAAAGACTGCTACCATCCAAGTTATCCATACCTCTCAGAATTTTAAACATTTCTAAGTGTTGCCCCTTGTTCCAAGGAATAAAGACCTGGTCTGTCAACCTCTCCCTGTAACTTAGGCTGTTTAGTCTCAGCAACATTCTAGTAAATCTTTCCTACGCTCCTTGCAGTTGAACCACATTTTTTTCAATAACAGGATGACCAAAGCAGTACACAGTGAAGTGTGGCCTTACTGACGGCTTACTCATTTGCAATATAATGTCCCAATTCCTATACTCAGTGCCCTGACTGATGAAGGCCAGCGTGCTAGAAGACTTTTTCACAACCTGGTCTACCTGTAATGCTGCTTTCAATAAACTATGCTCTTGTTCTCCTAGGCCCCCTGTTCCAGTACACTCCCTAGTTCATAATATAAGTGTAGTATTAAACCAGCTACTCTGTTTGGATGATAATAGTGGATTGAAACTTCTTGATTCTTACTAGGGGAATATTTTTATCAGATTGTGTCTTGCAACTATCATTAAGGTCCCTCGCTAACCAGGGTATGCCTTCTTCTCGTTTTCATCATCAGGGAAGAAGTACAGGAGCCTGAAGATACACATTCAACATTTTAGGAATGGCTTCCTCCCCTCTGCCATCATATTTCTGAATGTCCATAAACTCATGACCATTACCTCATATGTTCAATTTTGCTCAATTTACCTATCTATCTGCTTGCTCATTCATGTTTTTTCCTGTAATGTAATTAAAAAAAATATTGCACTGCACAACTGCCACAAACAACGGTTTTTCCACAACTTATGTCAGTGATAATAAACCAGATTCTGATTCTGATTCTAATTTCAGGTCTGATTTGGAAGGCAACACTGCTGACTTTTTCAATTGAACTAGAATACGTTTTGAATACAGTACAGTGATTTTGCAGTTGAGTGTTAAGCATGATGGATCCATGACAGTATTCCAAACTGATTCCCACCACCAAGCACATCTTCCCTTCCCACCCACTTTCTGCTTTCTGCAGGGATCATAAGACCGTAAGATATAGGAGCAGAAGTAGGCCATTCGGCCCATCGAGTCTGCTCTGCCATTCAATCATGGGCTAATCCAATTCTTCCAGTCGTCCCCACTCCCCTGCCTTCTCCCCATACCCTTTGATGTGGGAAAGGACTGACTTAACTCTCACAGCAGTATGTCGAACTGATGAGCGGTCTCTAAATCCAGAAAATTACCTGCTGCCCCCTGAGCCTACAAAATCCTCTACCTGCCTCAAGTTCTTACCCCAGGTGAATTCTGCCTTCAGCACAAAACCAGAATCCGTGGGATTGGGTGTAGTAGCTGCCACCATCAGTCCTCCCAACACTGGACAGTCTTAGCAGTTCCCCAGGTGGCTGCAGCTTTGGACATTCGGCCCACAGGTGACCTGCTTCCCCGCAGTAAGAGCAGCAACCTTGGCTCCAACGCTGGGATCTCCCATCAGCGGAGAGTTCAGTGCAACCAACCTGCATGGGTTTGACTGGAACTTGAGCAGGTGATGGGATGATCATGGCCCAAGGTTGGGGAGTGGAACTGCAGTGCTTAGGGACTGGGCTCTGACCAGGTCCCTTCGACCTCCTGAATTGGCCCCACTTTCGCTCTGCCAGATGATTTTCGAGACGCCTGGACTGGTTGATGAGAACCTCTAAGCTCTCTGCTGGCTCTCCCAAGGCGAGGGCATCCTCCAGTTCGCCTTGAAATCTGTGGTGGTATAGCACGAGCACGGCCTCCTGTTCCAACCGCTCTCCTGGGCCAAGGTCCGAAATTCGATTGCGTAGTCAGCCGCTGACCTTCTCTTTGGTCGAATACTCACCAGGCAGTCTGAGGCTCGGCTGGCTCTGGCGGAGGGTGATGAAACACCTTCCTCACGGCGGCCATGAACTCTGACCTACGTGCCCAAGGTGCGGTGGATCGGGCCAGGCTGCCTCCAGTCAGGAGAGAGATACTGAAGGCCACTTTCCTGTGCTCTGAAGGGAACCAGGGCAGCTGAAGTTCATATACTAATGAACATTGAACGAGGAAGTCGCAGCAAGAGCAAAGAATCTTTGTAGATGTACTGGCTCCGGTGTGGGACAGACAGATTCTCCCAAACAACTATGGCTTCCTCCTTGAAAAAGTTGACCAATGGCTACCTAGAGGTGCTGAATCTCCAGGCTCTGTCTGGAAATAGCTTTGCTGCGGCTGATCACAGCGGACGATAGACTCTGATACCCTGCTGGATGCATGTTAGCTCATTTGTGCTGTGACAAGAGTCCTTGACAAGGACGGCTTGGACCCAAATGCTGGTGTATCTAGAGCTGGGATCAAGACATGGTCTCATGGGATCAAGAAATTCAGCACAAAATTAACACCAGACAAAATCACTGGTAGGCTTACTATAGAGCACTGAACCTATGTTCAGGCGTTCATTAAATAGACAATTCTTGGCGCCCTAAACATGATTATCAATTAACGGTAATGTCCTAAGCCCTTAAATAGGTCATGCCTGCTATCCGTACTTGGGAGAGTTCGAACATTTACACCTCCGAAGCTGGCATGGTTGGGAGTGTCTCATAACACACCGATTCTCATTCTCAAGAAGTAACGATTTTCAGATGAGATAAAAGATTTCCAAACCAAATGGAAATTCCTAAAGCAAGCTTAATTATATTTTCATCAACCCTAACTCCTACAAAACATTCACCAATCCACAGCCACAATATAGACATTTCTGTAGTAAAGGACTAATTGTCACAGCTTTATCACAATCTGGCTGTTAACAGCTGAGGGGGGAAGGAGAGGGAACTGATAAAGACTGATACAAATGATCAATAGGTTCAAAGGCTACAGGAAAGAATACAGTTTGTAATAAACCCTGCATAGAGAATTTGTTTATCAGATTTGGAGGTTGCAAGGTTAGCACTGCTGAGAACCAAACAAGGCTCAAGTCTTTTGCTTCTCAGTCTTGGATTAACAACTGCACTAGTCTACAAACATATATAATGAGGCCAGAAATCAATATCTCCTGGCCTTTGTGCACTTCATCCATCTAACTCTCCTTGATTATATTTTAAAAATAAATGCACGTTTCTCTGAAAAGGAGCAATTGTAGTTTAATTAATCGCATACAATCCAGAAAATAAAAGAAGCTTATAGCTTTCTGTATCAGGTGGTCTCAAGAATAGGGTTTACCCAACCAATTAAAATTATTTTCTCTCTTTAATAATTGAACACTAATTTGAAGCATATTTTAAAGGTGCTAATTTCTGAGACTCACAATTATCTTTATAAATAATTCATCATAACAAGTTTGTCGCAATGCTTTTCCTCCATACAAACCTCCTCCCATTCTGATCAGCATTTGCCTCTATTCCCTTTTCTTCATATACTCACCGCTATTTCCAGTAAAAACTAATATTTTTGTATTTTCTACTCCAGTGGTGGTGGGCTCAACTTATTCTCTGGGAAAGAAATTTCCTACTGAATGCAGATATTTCTATGTCTTCTAATTAATCTTTTTTTATCTTAATTGTGTTTTGGAAACTATTGGAGCCTGTGACTTACAATTTGGAGTCTGATCGAGTGTTCTAACGCTCTGCTGTCGCTAGGATTCCAGGAGACATAATACAAGTTCATTTTATTATCGAAGTATGTATGCAGAATACTACTCTGAGATTTGTCTTCTCCACATAGCCACGAACTGCCTCGAGGAGAAGACCTAGCAGGACCATGACTGACTCCATTTCTCGCTGATCAAAGCGCTAAGAAAGATTGAAACATCAAGACGAATGCGGAGGAGGCTGGGTCGGCAGTCGCTCTCCATGCAGGCCGTGGGTGCTCAATACTGATAGAGGATGTTTTCAGAATTCTGAGATTTATGTGATTATTAGAGTGGACTGTAGTTTATATTGATCTCCTTCAGTTCTCTGCATTTTCTTTCGTTTGCCAATTGGCGCGTCGGGGGTTTGATGTCCTTGTGGACGATATGTTAGTTTTTGTGCAAGGAAGGAGTTGGGGATTTCGGATCTGATGTTCTCGTTGGTGCTTTACCATGTGGGGAATCTGTTAGTTTTTTTGTGCGCGAAATAGGGGGTTTGATGTTATTGTTGCTGTTTTCCCCCTTGTGAGCGATAGGGTAGTTTTTTTGTGAGAGAAGGGATTTGGGGGTTTGGGGTTTCATGTTCTAGCTGTCATTTTCTGCTTAGTTTTTGTGTGAGGGAAGTGTGGGGGTAGGGTTTGGGGTTTGCGAGTTTTTGTTACTTATTCTTTTTTGTGCAAGGGTGGCATGGTTGCTACCTTTTCTTTCAATAACCTCCATGGTTTGTCTGTACTTCATGGCTATCTGGAGAAGACGAATCTCAGAGTTGTATTCTGCATACATACTTTGATAATAAAATAAACTTTTAAACTTTTGAACCTTTAATATCATTACTTATTGTCTTCCCCTAAGAGGCTTTGGTCACAAATCACCCTCTAAACTGTTCCTTCAACTACACCATCAGCCTTTGCATCCAGCGCATAATTCTCTGAAACTTCTGCTACCTTCAACAGGATACCCCCCCCCCCCCCAACTTTCTGCCTTCCGCACGGATCGCTCCCTGTATGACTCCCTGATCTATTCATCCCTTCCCACTGATCTCCCTCCTGGCACTTATCCTTGCAAGCAGAACAAGTGATACACCTGCCCCTATATCTCCTCCCTCACTACCATTCAGGGCCCTAAACAGTCCTTCCAGGTGAAGCAACACTTCACCTGTGAGTCTGTTGGGGTTATATACTGTTTTCGGTGCTCCCAGTGTGGTCTTCTGTAGATCAGTGAGACCCGACGTAGATTGGGAGACTACTTTGCTGAGCACCTACACTCCGTCCTACAGAAAATGTGGGATCTCCTAGTAGCCACCCATTTTAATTTCACTTCCCATTCCCATTCCGACATGTCCATCCATGGCCTCCTCCACTGTTGTGATGAGGCCACACTTAGGCTGGAGGAACAACACCTTATATTCCGTTTGGGTAGCCTCCAACCTAATGGCACGAGCATCAATTTCTCGAACTACTGGCAATGTCCCCCAACCCCACTCCATTTCCTATCCCCTTTTCCCTCTCTAACCTTATCTCCTTGCCCACCCATCGGCTCCCTCTGGTGGTCCTTCCTTCTTTTTCTTTCTTCCATGGCCTTCTGTCTCTTCACCAATTAACTTCCCATCTTTTTTATGTCATCCCTCCCCCTCCAGATTTCATCTATCAACTGGTGGCTCCTCACCCCTCTGCCCATCTTTTAATCAGCTTTTTTTTCCTCTCCAGCCCTGCCACAGGGTTTCTGCCCAAAATGTCGACTGTACTTTATTCCTGGCCTGCTGAGAACCTCCATCATTTTGTGTGTGTTCCATTGAATATGGGCTTAGTTTCCTCAAACGGAAATATATGTAATTTGGATGAGAACATGATTAATAAGTTTGCAGGCTACACAAAAAATGGTGCTATCATAGATAATGAAAAAGGTTGCTTGAAGATGCAGTGCAATATAGATCAGCTGGAAAGTTGGGCAGAGCAGTGGCAGATGGAGATTAATCAGAAATATGTTAGGTGCTTTAGGAGATCATATTCGTTGGGACGTATAGAGTCATGGCAAGGACATTAGGTATGCTGATGTACAGAGAGACCTTGGGGTGAAAGTCTATTGCTCCTTGCTTGTGGTGACAGAGGTGGTATTAAGGGTAGAGATAAGGTCATCTGTTATACTTCCCTTCATAGGCTGGGACATTGACTTTAAGAATCGGAATGTCATGGGCCAGATTAAACTGGCTCCACTACACTACCCTATCCAACATAGCACCTTACACCTCACAACAAAAAACTCCATAAATGTACCTCTCCCAGCCCTACATATACATCCGCAATTCCTACTCTGAAACTTAATCCTAAGGTCCAAGGGGGCACACTACCCTACTAACCCGAGGCGCACCCCGATTAGCCCTGGCCACACCCCCACAAACCCACAGCCACTACACTACCCTATCCACCAGAGACCTACACGCTCACCACACAAGGCTACACAACCTGATCTCTCCCAACCCAACATACACTGTACATCCACTAGCCCTACCCTCAAACCTAATCCTAAGGCCCAAGTGGGTACACACTCCCACTAACCCTGGCCACACCCCCACAAACCCGATGACGTGTGTAAGGCGGGGCATATTGCAGTTAGGTTGTTGTGTACAGTTCTGATTACCATATTACAGGAAGATGTGATAGCAAATGAGAGAGTGCAGAAGAGATTCACCAGAGTTACAAGGAGATATTGGGTAGGCAGGGTTTAGTGTTACTGGAACATCAGAGGCTGAGGGTTGACCCTCAGAAGTTTATAAGTTTATGAGTGGCATAAGCAGGAGAGAGAATTTTTTTCCCAGGGTAGTGGAGTCTAGAACTAGAAGGCACAGGTTTAAGGTGAGTGGGAAGAAGTTTAAAGGAGAATTGAGGGTTAGGTAAAATATTGGTCTAATGTAGTCAAATAGGATTTGCATAGATGGGTGCCACAATAGTCACAGATGAGGTGGGCCATGAAAATATTCTTATTCTCTATGATTTTATAATTCAACGAACATTGCTGACTATCCAAGAAGCTCAGAAAAGTTTACTTAGGCCCTTCTTCAGCTGAGTTTTGAAATGAGCAGGATACTCTCTTGTTAGGAGACATTCTCTGCCTTCATGTGAGCACCGCTGTTTGTAGAATTGCCAGGAATTTAAAAATAAAATTTAAATTTTTTGTTTTTTTTTGGCTGCTCTGTGATTCCCTTATTTAGAGTTTTAGCGATATTGTAATGAATGGCCTGGGCAGGTGTCCAACAAACTCCTGATTACATTTCTATTGAAAGTATGAAGGAGTTCATTGTTTATATTCAGGTATACCATAAGAGGAAAGACTCAAATTATGTAAATTGACACTTCAGTAAAACTGTTGAGAAGGAGCTGATGTACTGTCTTTTTTATTGTGGAAGAAAAATGACTTTAGAGATCAGACTTGAAGCAACGATACCTTTATTCAGCGTGATATGATGGAGACCTTGCAACAGAGTGCAAGGCTCTAGGTTACAGACTGTTTTTGGCATATATTTATATTTCTAAACAGGCGAATATACGTGACCACTGGCATGCAAGTTATTCTGTTACTCAAGCAGATATACGTAACCAGGAGCAAATAGGTACACATGATATTTTTAATCATAGAACAGACAAAAACTAACTCATATGAATGTAAGTTGCTCTTTTCTGCATTCGGTGCTGCATCCTGATTATGAAAGGCTACCTGCTGTAAGTCTAAGTTTAGGACATTGGGTTACAGAAGTTCATTAGGTTACAAAGCTCAGACAGGAAAATGCAAGTTACAAAGTAGTTACTTGGCTCATTAACCCTTTTGCTGACTCTTCTTCCACATTTATTCACTAAAAAAGGAAAGAAAAATGGAGTCCTACATGGGATAGAAGCATTAGAGTAGGTTAAAAGGAGAGCACAACATCATGGGCCAAAAGGCCTGTACTGTGTTGTACTGTTCTATGTTCTTACATTTCCATAGAATCTTTTGTATTCCCTTCAGTCCCAATGCAGCAACTTAAGTTATTTTCAAGTGGATGTGGATAGATAGATGGATAGATAGATAGATAGATAGATAGATAGATAGATAGATAGATAGATAGATAGATAGATAGATAGATAGATAGATAGATAGATACTTTATTCATCCCCATGGGGAAATTCAACATTTTTTCCAATGTCCCATACACCTATTGTAGCAAAACTAATTACATACAATACTTAACTCAGTAAAAATATGATATGCATCTAAAATCACCCTCTCAAAAAGCATTAATAATAGCTTTTAAAAAGTTCTTAAGTAGTTTACTTAAATACATTGAGTCCTAAGCCCGGCACTTTAACATATCTTACTCCTGGCGGTTGAATTGTAAAGCCGAATGGCATTGGGGAGTATTGATCTCTTCATCCTGTCTGAGGAGCATTGCATCGATGGCAACCTGTCACTGAAACTGCTTCTCTGTCTCTGGATGGTGCTATGTAGAGGATGTTTAGGGTTTTCCATAATTGACCGTAGCCTACTCAGCGCCCTTCGCTCTGCTACCGATGTTATACTCTCCAGTGCTTTGCCCACGACAGAGCCCGCCTTCCTTACCAGCTTATTAAGACGTGAGGCGTCCCTCTTCTTAATGCTGCCTCCCCAACACGCCACCATAAAGAAGAGGGCGCTCTCCACAACTGACCTATAGTGGGGGAGTCCAGGATCAGAGGGCACAGTCTCTGAATAAGAGAATGGCCCTTTAGAACAGAGATGAGAAGGAATTTCTTTAGCCAAAGGGTGGTAAATCTGTGGGCCTCATTGCCACTAACAGCTATGGAGAGCCAGTTATTGGGTATATTTGAAACGGGTTTGATAGGTTCTAGATTAGTAAGAGCATGAAAGGTTACTGGGAGAAGGCAGAAGAACGAGGTTGGGAAGGATAACAAATCAACCATGCTGGAATGCTGGAGTAGACTCAATGGAATGAATGGCCTAACGCTGCTCCTATGTTTTATGGTCTTAAAGTGAATGTGGTAAAAGAAGAAAAAAAGACATCAGGCTGTGCTCCAGCAAACAGCATGGTGATATGATTACAGTGTCCTTTTAATAAATGCAGGAGCATGGCCTCCAGGAATAAGTCTCCTATTCTTATGTGTATTCCAAGACAATCTTACCTGTCCACCTGGGAGATTAGATGGGGCCTTATCTATAACTTGTCTCTAACAATAAAGCACTCCTTTAGGACGTTGAAGCTTCCTGAGGTGGAATTGAATCCACAATCTTCTGACTCAGAAGGTTGCTAATTGGGTTACAACTGACCATCAGTAAGCAGCTTGGAACTAATAATACAAACCTTGTGTGCCTCATTTGGCATGGTGAGACTCCCATTTATTGTAACTAGTGCTTTCATACTTCAGCTAGTTTTCAGACGTCAGGGTCATTCTCTCAACCAGTGGGGAAGACAGATAAGCGTAGCTGAGGAGACATTAATGACAGGGTGTGATCAATGGATTATGTGGTGTGATCTGGTGTAATGAGAAATAAAGATTACAGTAAATTCCATTTTAATTTTGATAGGCGCTATCCACTATTAATACAGCTTTCGAGAGAGGGACAAATGGAGAAGGATTTAGAACATAGAAATCTGCAGCACATTGTATGCCCTTCAGACCACAAAGTCGTGCCAAACATGTAACCTACTCTAGAAACTGCCTAGAAATACCCTACCGCATTGCTCTCTATTTTTCTGATCTCCATGTACCTTAAAAGCCTCTATTGTATCCGTCTCCACCACTATCACCGGCAGTGCATTCCACACATCCACCACTCTCTGTGTGAAAAACTTACCCCTGATATCTCCTCTTTACCTACTTCCAAGCACCTTAAAACTATGCCTCCCTGTGTTAGCCATTTCAGCCCTGGGAAAA